>NW_011948413.1:13885229-13899672 GCF_000503995.2 Ceratosolen solmsi marchali
ACTCTATCTCTCTCTCTCTCTCTCTCTCTCTCTCTCTTACACCTTCTCATTCGCTCGCTCTCTTGCTCTTTTCATCTCGATATGCAAATCTAAAAGAGCGAGCTACTCTGCGCTCTCGTTTATGCGCGGTGCGCGGAGCTTTTTGCCCTTGTTTAATTGCTAATTTTACAGTGGTATATAACGCTCGGGTTCCGCTTCCTTTTTCGTTGTCGTCGTTGTTTTTTCTCTTTCGTTGCAGTCCTCTTTCGGTTGGTCTCGCGTAATAAAGAACGGAGAATTAAATATTCCTTTTGAAAGGAGAGAAGAGAGTGTGGAACTTTCTTTTTTTTTTTTTTGTATTTTTTTTTCTTTTTCTTTTTTTTTTTTTATATAACAGGCTTATAGTTATTTAAGATTCTTAAGGGACCTTCATTTTAATCATTAGTAATTTTTACCTCTTCTTTTCTTAATGAAAGAGACTAATAATAATGATGTCGTTATACGGGATTTAACAATGGATATGATACAGTTATGTCCAGCAGTGATTTACCACAGTACATTATTCATAATATTTTTTCGAAACTATTGGATTACAGAAATCTCAATTTTACGTTTACGTACAGAAGATCACAAGTAGCATTTTTTTATAAATCTTATTAATCAATAGTGGAAATATGTACTTAATTGAGAGATTTGTAGGACGTTTGATAGGTTATATTATTATCATAAGGAGGATATTCCTTTATCTATAATATATTTTAAATATAAAAATAAAAAATACGAATCTTATGAAATCATTAATCAAAGCTGGCGAATAATATGAAAAAAATAATGTGTACTTCTACACAACAATTTATATTATTCTCCTTCTGCATTCGTGATTTTTTGTCCCCTACTTTAAATTACGTAACTGCTCAGCCAAACTTCATTTTTTCTTCCGGTTGTTCATTATTCCCGTAAGAACACATTTATACATTTACCCTCTATTTTTTATCTGATTTTCTGACATTGTGCACCTTTTGACTTTATTATTAGTCAATAGAAAATTGTTCTTTTAATTAAACTTTATTATGTTATAATAATATAAAGTTAAATTACTATCGCAGTAATTAATATTTAATATTCAAAGATATTTACAAATTCCATTTGTCAGTCATGGATAAATAAGTTAATTACATTATTAAATACATTATTCATATCTTTACAAATATTTAATGCAAATATTATTCTTTGTCTTTTTTTCTATTTTTATATTACAGAAAAATATTAATTTTAATTATTAAAAATGTATCTACCTTTCGGTTTAAATCTATATTTTGAAAATAATTGTCCGAATAGCTTATGCAGTTAATCAACTAATTTATGAATGATAAAATTTGAATTCCTATTATTTAAAAAATTTCAAAATATCAATTATATCTTACATGTTTCCAACATAATTTTCTATCAAAGTAATAAACTGATAGCAAACTTATAAGATTTCAGAGAAATCATTTATTATAACGGTGTTTCCATTTTATGTGGCATATATATAAGTTTAACTTTCGATTTACTATTTTGAACATTTAAGTCCTAATGCCATCCTTACAATCAATAACCCTACTCAAAAAACACAACACCTTATGTTTTGATTAAAATCTTGCAAGAAGAAAAAATATATCGTTTAAGGTATCAATTACTTCTGAGAATAAATTTTTAGTCTTATCTTTCTCGTATCTTCAGAAAAGAGGTTTATTTGCAAGATTATGCTAGTGCCTTGTTTCATTTGAAAAAAGGTAGAAATAAAGGAAAAGAGAGCGAGAAGGAGCACAATGTATGTGGTAGGAAAGAAAAAGTTCGTGCAGCAGGAAGTGGCCTGCGAAAAAAAGAAAAGCGCGCAAAGAAACATATCCCTCTTGCTCCTTTTAATCTTTCTCTTCCCTCCCCCTCACTCTCTTTCCTTTTCTTGCGTCCCTCTTTATAGCTATTATACGGCAGCAGGAGTTGCAGCGCACCTACTCTCGGAGTGGAGTAGTAGGCCAAGTGGAAGGATGCTGTCTCCTTCGCCCCAGTGGCGCTCTATCCTGCGCTTCTTTATAATGCTCCTTACATTTCCCTGCGTACGCCTCTTTGACTTTCGTTTTTCACTCAGTTTATCATGCTTTCAAATGTCTCTATTTCTTCCTTCTTCTTTATACATAGGTATTTCAGCCTTGTTTTACACTGTAACATGACTATTGAATACCTTTTCTTCCCTACTATTTTTATTTCTCTTTAATATCTTTAGCTTTTTTTTTTTTACTTTATTTCTTTTATAATTATTTTTCTCTATTGCTTAATACTTGTAATAACCATTTAAAATAATCTTAAATAAAAGTTCATTTATATATATTGTCATGAATGAATACACATAAATAATTCATATGGATTTGCAATTGTACATATGTTTTAAGAAACTCGTTTTAGTACAATGATTCTTGCAGATTTTTTTTTTTCGTTTTTTTTTTGTTTTTTTTTTGTTTTTTTTTTTGTTTTTTTTTTTGTTTCTCTAGGTAATAATTGTCCAAGTATAATAAAATAATATTTTTAGATTTGCATTTCATAATTAGATTCATATTTATCTTTGAATTATAAAAGTCTTGATATATGATAATGCGCGTTGCATTTTTGTTTTTAATCAACGTTCTATGTTATTTTTAAACTACAATTATTACTTGCACCTTAATAAGCGATAATGACATTTTATGTAATATTATTTAAAACTTGAAACACTTTTATAATATAATTTGAATCGTACGAAGAATTCGTTTATTTAACTTTTTTTTTTTAATAATTGTCACGATATAACTATCTAATGAAATTATCTTTAATTAATTAATAGAAAATAATATGAATACAAATCATGTTAACAATAAATTTATGTTAATAATAAATGGGTGTTTTCACGTTCACATTCATAAATATACATTAATATTTTTCACACGTTTATTAAAGTATATTCTGTCTGTATATAATTATTAACTAATACATTGTTAACATTACGTAAATTTTATCTTTTACATTACTTTTATTATTTTTATTATTTTACAATCATTTTTATATTGTACGTCGATAAAATGAAAGAATTTAATTCAAATTTAATTATTAAAGTATTATAGGTAATTAAGCATTTAAAATATTTACCTTTTTTCAGATACAATTATATAAAATCTATAATTTTTCTTTATATCTTTTTATATCTTTACGCTTTATAGTTTACTTAACTAATTAAAACGTGGAAAACTAGAGTTCCGAAAAACGCAATACTTCTTGTTATGTTCCGTTCTAAATTTAAATCTTTCTTCTCATTTATTTTTTTATCCCTTTACGAAAATAATTAGACCATATTCATTTATTTCTAACAAAGGGTAAATATGCATATTTATTTTCAATTTCTTTTACAAAGGATTTTAACGGCTTAAATGTACCATAATTCGATTTTTATTTATATTATTTATTGACTTTACTATTTCTTTTAATATATATGATTTTTATTAATTAATAAAAAATAAGTTTAAATCAATTATTTTAATTTAATTAAATCATTAAAGGAAATAAGGTGATGTATGCTGTTGACCATACTTGAACGTAACCTATTATTATTATTTCTCTACAATAAACTGCTATAATAAGAATGTTTTTTTAATGTGATTTTTATCCTATATGGTTTAGTATAATTAAGTTAATTAACGATTAATTTTTGAATTTTCTTAATTTTTTATGGTTTAATTTTGTAATTTCGTATTCTGTATCATGAATTCCATTTGTTTTTACAATATTTTTCATCAAAGAATTTTTTAAATTACCATTTTTTATTTTTCATTAATGAATAATATCACAAATTTTACTTTCTTTAAAAGAAAATCTTATTTCTTCGCAATTATTGATGATTTGTGAATCAATATTAAATGATGGACAAAGAAAATTTGTCTTTATTCTACCATGCTTACTTCCTATGTACATATTTTCTCATTTTAATATGCGTTTGAAAGTCATATAATAAATCTTGAGAATCAGCTATGTTTATGAAAGATAGAATCAACTAATTATGAAAAATTAATATTGAAAATAATTTTTCACTACCAAGGTCAGAATATATATGAATAATATAGCAAACGAGATTTGTATAATATATAGTTTTATCTGTAGAAGAATATTTAATATAATATTTAATAAACATTCAGTTATTAACTCTTGTATCCTAAATAGTATCGGCGATAATTTTCATAAATTTAAATTATTACGAGCCTCTCTGATGTCCGTGTATACACGTAAGAGACATATATATATATATATATGTTTTGATTGAATGTAAAACAGAGTTTATTAACAAATCTATAAAAAGTCAGAGACATTTTTTAAGTAATTGAATAAATGAGATCTATTTTAATGTTAAATAAATTGATTTCGTGTTACAGTAATTATTCAATTAAATTAAATTATGATTTTTAAGTAGTTTAGAAATTAGGGTAAAATAAAAAATTTGTAATTTATATATTCACGTGTTTATATTTATCGAAAATCTTATTCAAAGTATATTATTAATAATTTATAATAAAGAGCAATTTTAATAGAAGCACTATTTATTACATATATATATATATATATATATATAATCTATAAAGTAATTTATCATAATCGACAGTCTTAATCGAAGAAGATATCGAGCAAAACTTGATATTGAATAGTTTTATCATTATTGTTGAATGAACTTTTACCATGTATTTTGGTTTTTTTTTTCTTTTTTTTTTTTAATATAATATTCAAATTAACGACGATTATTATTAAAAAAGAAAAATGATAATCAATAATAATTTAATTTTTAAAATAAATCTGACGTTGTAAAAGATTATAATCATTTAACTCAATTTCAATTCTTCTATTACTCTTCTATATACGATCTAACAAATCCTCTTAATTGACTTAGAAATAACATTCTAATTGAAAATGTATATTTTGTCGTGAAGATAATGTTCTTTTTGTATCTTTTCTTCGCTATTAATTTCCAAGCAAATGTATTTCTCAATATTTGTACAATCTCTGAGTAGATTTAGTCAAGAGCACATTATTAAATCCATAAAAATGCATATTTATTTCCAATCGCACCGGATTATAATAATCATTCTGTGATTTTATAGCCATTAAATACGATTCAATTGTACAGTAAAAATATTAGGTAAAGTGGGAGTGGTAAATGTAATATACAGTACCGATCAAAAAACCGAAAATCTGCGCAACGAATCAATCAGTCTTGTGGTGCACGCCGTTAAGGCACTCACATGTATACACGTTTTATTTCGAAAATGAAACGTGCACGCATGCAAAATATACACTTGCAGGCTGAAAGAGAAGGAACAACGATAAAAAGAGAAGAGAGAGAATCGAAGGTAAACCAGAAAAGGGACGTTGAAGAGTAAGAGAAAGAATGTTAGGATGTAGAATGTTCAAGTTTAAGCTATAAGTATTCTACAACGTATTATTGTAAAAGTTTTCTCAATATATAAGCTTGAATAATGTAAGCGATGTTAATAAGTCAAAGATAATTAAAATTATATCTTTTCGTATCGGTGCACGCTTATTCTTATTGTACAATTTAAAAATATTTAGTTTAATATGTATATAATTAATTATTTAAATTATTAAACTGATACTTTTAGTAAATTTTCGTGTATTTGTTCATTTTCTTATAGAAAACGTTATTTAATTATTTCGTACAACAAAAAAATGCTATTTGAAGTAGCTAAAATATGAAGAGTAATTTATTTTTTATATTAAAATTTAAACAATATTTGCTTAAATAATAAAGAATTGGCACTTAATTTATTTTAAAACATCGACATCTGAGATTTTCGTAATGAAAGTTGGAACTTTTATCGCTTGGAACTTGCTCGTTCAAATACATTTAAACGTCACGATACGTATAGATATGCGAGTACTTGTGTGTGGAAATTTGACACGAAATTGATCGATCCGATAAAAAGTTCAATTTTTCAACCAGTGCTTCCCCTCTTCCCGCCGTAAAATTCATCTTTTACATAAGATATCCCATTACACATACGAATATATCCACGTACACAATGCCAGATGGATTAACGCATGTACACAGATTTATGATTTTCGCAATTAAATGGAAAGCGCCTAATCGTAGTATGAGTAATCCATATGTCAACTCGTAATCTTAACTTTACATAAAAGAGAATAATTCAGTTGATTTAATAAATATGAAAATTATTGCTCTTGCTAAACTGCATGTGACCAGAATTATTTATGAAACGCATAACATTGAAAAAATTAAAACTTATCGATATTAGACAGAACGTTTTTCTTTTTTTTATCCCTTTCCCATCTTTCATACTAATTGTGTCATTAGCCATGTAATATTCATAATGCTATATTATTATCTGAAAATTCATAAACTTTCGTTGGAGGCAGTTTTATATGCAATTCGAACATAAAAATGAGATGTGCAAAGACAAGAGAAAGAATTTAAAAAATATATTGATAACCAGATAAATACTCTTTTACGAATGTATCAAATCATTTATGGTATCATATCACAGATTAGATTCACTTATCTTAAATTGAAACTTTATTCGTTAATCTGGCAACAAGCTTGAATACATATGCATACACTATCAATTTCATAATTTAATTAAATACTTTTTTTTTTTTTTTCTTTTTTTTTATTTGGAGCTTTTTCCTACCTTTAGAGGGGAGTTTTACCCTTTATTTATCAATATCAGATTTTATTTTATTTGATTGGATTAAATGCTCTTAGTTAAAGTTCTTCAATTTAATTTACTAAAAATATTCCTTTTATTTCGTTTACTTCAATATATACCGTCGAATGCTCCTTTCAACAAAAAATTGTACTTCTACTTTTCTATAGCTATTACTCGAAGTCATTAAAAACTTATTATTTTGAATTTTAAATAATTAATTTTCTGAATATAGTTTTTGTATTTGTTAAGTAGAATTATTTTATTACTATCGTAACTGTCATTCGATTTAAAATCTTACCTTCTAAACATTCTTCATAAATTATAGAAAATATATACGTATTATATATGCTCACGGATTATACCAACGCATATAATACGTATTTTTTATATTACAATGATAAGAGGAAACACTTTTTATATTTATTAATAATTATACTTGAAAATAATTTAAATAAATTTTAATTATTTTAATTACTTATAATTGTTGATTAACAATCAACGAACATATCAAATTACAATCGAAAGAATTGTAATTTCTTTACTATCTTTTACATTTGAATCTGAATTCATGCGTTCTTATTTTTCTTTTACCCTTATCATTTTCTTTATAACACTTTTTATCTCACATTTTGTTACGATTTGAGAAATATAATACTAAAGTATTAGCGAATATTTACTTGAAAAATAAAAAAGGTTTTAATTTTCAGTCGTATAAAATTTGGTAATAGTAGTAGAAAAAAAAATGCAAAAAATTAAGCACATTTGTTGTGCAAAGTAAATAAATTAACGAAATGATTATTTTAATTGGTTTAAGCATTAATACAATTGGATATACAATTTTTTTTAAGGATATATAATGTTCAGAAAATACACTTTCATCAAGTCATAAAAGTCATTTTATATTTAGCAATGATGAATTACTTAGGATGATATAATTTGCTCTAATTAAAAATTTTCAACTAAACATTAAAATATTATATTATTATTTCATTACAGATAAGTATATATATAATAATCACAATTTTTACTTGAAAATTCGTTATTTTTTTTTTTTATATATATATTATTGTTTTCTAATCAATAATTATACTATTCTGAAAATAAATTTTTACATCTCCAATTGATTTTATTTTTATCTACTATCAGTATTAATAGTATTATTTAAAGAGTGTTAAAGCATAAAAATATTTTTAATGTGTAATAAGCTCTTCCATATGTTTATTATTTTGATTATTAAATTAAGTATGTTCAATAATTTTTTCGTATGATTTGTAAATATCGTAAATCATTGATTTATTATATTCAAATGTTTAATAAGGGTGAAAAAGTTCGATAATCCGTTGTCTATTCGATATTATTTCAATTAACTAGAATCTTCAAATTAAGAGAAATCCTTATATATTGATTAAATTAATATCTGAATAAAATAAATCAACCAAGCATAGAGAATAATGAAAAGGACATTTTTGTTCATAAATATCCTCGATAGAAAGAAATAGAATTAAATATTTCTAATCCGCATGATTTATACATATGATGTTTTCAAATGTAGCAAAATTCAATTTTAATCGAATGCATATTACAATCGAATAATAATGAAAAATTTATAAAATCTTTTATTTTACTTTAAGTCACTTATTGAAAAAGTAATTAAATGAACGATAAAAGTGCAAATAATTTTTCTTATTTAAAAATAATTGCAATTCTTGCGACACTGATGTTTCTGCAGTGCAACAATTTCGAGTTTTAGCATATTGAAAAAACATCTAAATTTCCTATTCTTTATTTCTATACACCTTGCTCTCTCTCTCTCTCTCTCTCTCTCTCTCGCTCTCTCTCTCGCTCTCTCTCTCTCGCTCTCTCTCTCTCACTCTCGCTCACTCTATCTCTCTTTCTCTCTATCTCCCGGTCATAGTTGTTTCGAAGGCTGCACGCGATTTCTCTCGCTCGCTTGTATTTCCTCTCTTACTCCCGCTTTTTCACTCTCCCTGGACGACCGCGACGTGCCAAGTTCGTGAACCTTGAACCCGTTCGCGCGTCAACTCGTTTCGAAAGTCAACGACTCCGTCGCACACTTGTATCTCATTCTCTCTTTCACTCGCTCCTTCTCTTTCTATCGTCTATAAATGATATTCTTCTCCTTTTCATTCGTGCTTTTACCAATAGTATTGAGAGACAGAATGAGAAAGGGGATTGAGGGAATAGATGAGTATATATATGTACGCGAATTACTAGTTTATACTATTGAAACAAGGGCGACGAAAAGAACGAAATAACTTTAGTGAAGTCATCGCTATCTCTTTTTTAAGGATTTTATTAACTGAGAGAATTAAGAAAAAAGATAACATCTTCCGTGTGTTTTAAGCCTCCCTTTCTACGCACAGGTGTATACTATTACAAGAATGAGGGAATCTACAAGAGTAAGATAACATTGCGTTTAAGATAAGAGTAATTTTTTAACGGAGAGATTACAAATTTCTTCTTGCTTAATTTTTGTTTACTTTTAGCTGTATTTCAGCAGTAAATATTAGAAAGGAGAAAGACACTAATGCATGCACATTCGTGTATGTTTCAATCATGTTTAATGACGTTTGGATATTTATGTACATTCGTTAAAATAAAGTGCAAATTGTTACAAACGAAAATCTTATTTAATTTAATAATATACACTTAATTTTGTAAGTTTACTTCATCACATGCATTACAGTAGATCTTAAATAATGATAAGTGATAAAAAAGTAAGTTGCAATTTACAGATTCTTTAAATATCTTGATTACACAGTAATTTCGTCTTTACGAAGGTAGTAACAACTTCATCTAAACAAAACATCTAAAAAAGAAACAAGAAAACAGATAAAAATTAATTAGTCCCTTTAAATAGCCTCTAAAACTCACTTGCATCCCGTAAAACTCGAAAAAATTAGTCCTTACAAGCCTTAAAAAAGGAGAGGTTGGCCCTCAAATTAAGTATAAATCCTTATCTAGGAATGTTCCAGCATCCCATCGAAAATTTCACAACTCTTAAAATAAGAAGCAAATAAATAAAAGTGCGGTACGATACCACAAAATTGAGACTCGCTACTCGTCTTCGATTTTTCCATTGCCACCGCCACCGCCACCGCCACCGCCACCGCCACCGCCACCGTCACCGCTCCGGTACCGTGAGCTTTTGAACCTGTTATAAATGAGAGGTACCTTCAGGTGCAACGTTTCTCTTTCTCTCGTTTTCTTATACTTTACTTTTTCTTTATCTGTCACGTTCTTTCAGCATTGATCTTCCTTTTATGATTAATCTTAAGTGCCCGCAATTTGAGTTGTTCTATTTCTTTTATCACGTTTTGATTGACTAATGATTTTACTTTGATTTACACAAACGTATATTTAATTTCAGCTTCTACTTTTATTTATTAAACACGAGATTTTAAGCTATTTTATTATAAATTTACTTACCGATTAATGTTTTATCATGTTTTTTAAAATAAATTTTTATTACACTACGTTGGTTTCTTTATTATTTTATTATTTTAGTGTAATATTTAATATTTTATTTAATCATAAATTTTAATGTAGTTAACAGATTTGACTAATAGGACCGAAAATTTATTTTACCTGTCTTTTGTTTCCCAACTGTCCGATGAATTTTCCGATAAATTTATTATTTAATTATCGATACATTAAATTTACCATAAATGAGTAATCTTTTTGAAACTTTTGATTATTTTCATATAAAATGTCATTTAAGTTTATTTTAATAATTAAGCAACCGAAATCCTTAAATTTATAAGAATTAATTTCTTAATCATACTTTGATTACGATATTGATTATTAGAATTCTGTATTTTTTATTACTTCTATTTTTATTTTTTTTTTCCATTAAATTATACATCATATATTAATTGTTATAATTAATTTTCTTGGAAATTTATGGAAATTTAAAATATTCACATACTCAAAATATACTAGTTAGATGTATGTCATATGATAATGTAATATTGGTACTTCTTAAGTGCATTAATTTCTTCAAATTTTTATGTAATTTTTTATATAATTGGTTAAAAACATTTAAAATACGACTTTTTAGTATAGATTTTCAAAGTATTAACATAATCTAAGAATATATATCTTAAATTAAAATGTATACGTATGTATTGATTTCGGTATTTGACAATATTTTTACGATGTTAAACCAATCAAGTGTAAATAGAAGAAATTTTTTACTAGATTATTAAAACAGATTAAGAAACTTCTTTACGGATAAGAAAATTAGTTTTTAATTCAAACAATTCGTCTATGTCACTGGTTTTCTTCTTCGCCCCCGCTAATTGTCTCTAAATTCGTCACTCTCTCTCTCTCTCTCTCTCTCTCTCTCTCTCTTTTCTCTCTCTCTCTCCTTCTATTCATTTTCAGCTACACTATTAGTCTGCATACATCTCAGAAATAGGGCGTTTCTTGGTTATTCTGTTGCATCTCTCTATCTCTCTCTCTCTCTCTCTCTCTCTCTCTCTCTCTCTTGCTCGTTTACAGTCACCAACACTAATGAAGCTACTATATTTCTGTTAAGTCTCGTCGAAAAGTGCGAGAGAGAAAGAGCCTGAAGGTAAGAGCGAGCGCGGGCGGCCGAGTGGTAAGGCTGATTGGCGCGGTGCGGTGGGGGACGGCGGGAAGGATTGCGGTATGGGGGATTGGGTTGCGGGGGGCGGTAGGAGGGCGGGTGGGAGTGAGGGGGCTGGTGGTGGTGGTGGGGGGGACCACGGTCTCTCGAGCGACGCGAGGAGGGAGAGGGAGATAGAGCGAGAAAGAGAGAGGGAATCATTTGGCCACTGACCTTGAATGGCCGGCCGTTAACGATTTTCCGTGGCGCCCGCGGTATGCGAGCTGCTGCCGAGTCGAGGCAAGCCACTGAGCTGCCACATATGCTCGATCGTTGCGTTAAGATTGTTTTAAATTAATGTCCTTAGCCTCTCTTTGTTTAATCGACTTTTCTTGTTCTATATTTTTTTACCCAATGGGACATTTTCGTTCTTTTGGCATTACGTTTGCTAGCCTTTATCAGTTGGTTGTCTTATCTTATTACGCTGAAGATTAGTGCTATTATTAATAAGTACTTGGATCGATGCTTCCACAAAGCATTAATAAGATTTGAATAATCGTTGTATTTTATTAAACGATGTTTGCTCTATTTAATGGATCGTATATCGGGTTGTATTTAATTTTGCAAGAGAAAGGTTTTCAATGCAAGTTATATAAGGACGGCGAAGGTGAAAATGATATGGGTTCGAGTAGGTAATTTTTTGCTTAATTGGGGAATGAAATTTTGGAATGTCCTTGAGATAAGCTTTTGAAAGCTTTGAGAGAAGAGAATGTCCTTTATTGCGAATGGGTCGATGTAACGATTGGGAATTGATAATACAAGTGAGACACGTTGATCTTCAAGCACGATAATATACGAAATATTGTTAGATATTTTACTTATTGATTTTCCTTTATTAAATCAATTTTCGAGCTTATTAATAGAAATCATTTTAAAAACAGTTGGTATATCAATTAATACGTCATTATTTATAAAGAAAATAAAAAAAAATGATACATTTGTTTTTTGCCATGTATGAATAATTCTGAATATTTTGCATTATAATTAGTGATTTTGAATTGGTCGTAAATTACTTTTGAATGTAATTAGAAACTAATGTAGTAAACGAGGGATGCATAATATTAGTATTATTAGGCTGGTTACGGTAAATGAAAAATTAAATTTTAGTAAACATTCGATAAATACTCATGGCCTAATGGAGCTATATGCTTCAGAGAGAGAAAAAAAATCCTATTAAATGCCTAATGCAATAAATTTTCATCGATCCGACTATTAATTCAATAATGTAACTGTATTTATGAAGGAATACCGCAGCAAAGTATAATGAATAGTTTTGTTCTTCTTCAAACTTTTTATCATATAATTTCTCAATGTGTTAATTGACAATGAACAATGTAAAATATCCAAGTGAATGTGTATGGGTATCGAGAATAAAAAAAGTGCCAAGAATCGACAGTGACATGTAAATCTCAGTTTTTTTTTTTTTTCTTTTTTTTTTTCATCCCGTAGAAAAAGCTTGTCCTCTAGGATCACGTATACCTTGGAGGTTTTCCCGGTTGGATGTCCATATCGGACGTCATCGAGCACAGAAAAATGCCATGGCGTGCAAAAATTCAGCCCGCTGAAATAAAACGGGCATCGCGTGAGACGGACAGACGGGCAGAGTCGGGCGAAGGATGAGGGGCCCGGCGTCGCGCAAAAAAAGAGGGAGACAGCGAGCCTGAGCGAAAGAGAGGGAGTGAGAGACACCGAGCGACGAAGAAGGATGAGGGGCGCGGGGGATGGGGGGGGGGCGTTGATTGAGAAACGCTGTTAAACAGCAGGCGAGCAGCAGCAGCAGCAGCAGCAGCAGCAGCAGCAACAGCAGCGGCAGCAGCAGCGGCAACAGCAGCAGGGCCTGCAAGAGCTCGCGAGACAAGTCGGCTTGCTCAAGGCCACGCGCGCGCCGCTGCCGCCGCCGTTGCCGCCGCCGCCGCCGCTGCTGCCGCCGTTGCGGTCCCACTCCCCCGCGCGTCGCTGCCACCTCCATAGCCGTCGCCTCCTCCTCCTTGGCCCCGCGGAGACGACGCCGAGGGGAGAGGAGTTCGAGTCAAGGGCGTTCTCTCTCTCCGCGCGGTGCAGACTCTCTCACTCTCTCGATTCCAACGATCGTCACGACCGACAGAATGAAAGAGAAAGAGAAAAACAGGGAGAAAGAGAGAGAGAGAGAGAGAGAGAGGGCGAGATAGATCAGCGGAGCAACCATAAACCGACAACCGAAAAGAAGGGGCCTTACAAGCTCCGTCTCCTTCCACTCATACTCAGCTTCTCTTCTCTATGTATATTTTCATATCTCTCTCTCTCTCTCTCTCTCTCTCTCTCTCTCTCTCTCTCTCTCTTACTCACTTCCCCTCTCCCTCTTCTGCTATCCCTGTCTTCCTCTAGATCTTCTGCACTTCTGCATACAAATCTTCTTTATCTTCCTTTTATATTTTTTGTCCGTCTCTTATTCTTGTTTTTTTTTGTTTCTCTATTTTTATTTCTTCTTTTTCTTATCTCTCTTTTAATGTACACTTTTTTGTCTTATTTTTTACTTTAATTCTATCTGTCCCCTCCCTCCCGTTCTCTACCACACTCAGGCCGCTTATTCGTTCTCTCGCTCTTTTACTGTCTATGTATATGTATCACTGTCCCTCTTTCTCTTTCTCTCCCTCATTCACTAATTCTTCTCGCTTTCTTACTGTTCTTCTCCTTCTTCAATGTAAGGAACTTCTTTATCTTCCTTTTACTCTTACTGGATATATTTCTCTTTTCTTTATATTTTTTTCCTGTATTTTTCTTTTCTCCCGTCTACCTCTCTTCCTTATCCCATTCGCTCTTTCTCACTCTCCCTCTAAACCCCCCTCCCCCGCTCTATCGCTCTTTCTCTCTCTCCTGTAATATACGATTAAAAATTTTTTTCTAATTTTCTATCTCTGTCATTCACTAATTCTCTTTCTCACCTTGTTGCCACCCTTTTCGGTTTCTTGTTTCTTTTATTCTTTGCTCTTTTATTGCTTCGACATACAAATGCTCTTTATTTTTCCTTTGATTGTTTGTCCAGATCCTTTTTCTCACTTTTTTTCTATTACCTCCTTCGATTCTTATTTCTTCC
>NW_011948413.1:13899682-13901330 GCF_000503995.2 Ceratosolen solmsi marchali
CTCTTTCCTTTTCTTTTTCAAATTTAATATTTGCCTGTTTTTTAACACATATTTCTCATTTATTTTTATTGATTAGGATGTTTTCTTAAAAAATTTTTTCCATTTTTTTTTTTTTTTTGATGAAAAATGACGTTTGTTCTAGTATTCTCTGTATTATATTAATTTATTTTATATAAAGTCAATGTTATTTGTCAATAGCCAATTGCCAATGGTGTATTTTATTTAACGTAATACTGAATTCTGTTTGAGTATTTCATATTTCTAATTAATTATTGCATTGGAATTAAAATATTATAATTATGCAAACAATTCGTAAATATTTTTTCGTAAAATAAAAGTAATATTAACTCTAAAAATGTTCTATTTACATATAGACTTACAAAATCTATATAACAACTAGTATGACTTTATTATTTCATCAAAGAAAAACTACAAGATTGAATCGATTTTTATAAAAAAAAAATTGAAATCTTATGTAAATATTAACCGAAACATCTTTAAGATAATTTTCAAAGAAACACCAAAATTACAAGAAATTACATGCTGTGCTCCATCTTTCTTTTCTCTTTTTTCTCCCCTTTAATCTTTTCAAAATACAAATTCTTTTTTACCTTTCTTTACATGCCTATCTCTCTTTCCTCTTCTTCCATCAATCTACAGCATCACTTTGTGATTCTTTTGCTCTTATTCTTACTTCAATCTCCTTTTTGGACTTTTTTCATTGATATGCATTTCTCTCACCCTGTTATTATATTTTCCCGCTGACAGGCATTTTTATTAAAAATTGCTTTTTAAATTTTAATTAAATTACAAGTTATAAAAAATGTTTTCATATTTTAATCAGGTGAATTAATAAACAATGGGTTCCAAGTAATCGTCATTATTATATTCCATTGTTTCTAAGTAAGTTTTAAATCGATGAATAATGAACATAAATTATATATATATATATAATCATATTTTGCTATGAAGTGCAGAATAAGAGAGAGAGAGAGAGAGAGAGAGAGAGAGAGAGAGAGAGAGAGAAAGAGAGAGAGAGTGTGTGTGTGTGTGAGACAGAGACAAAGAGAAAATTTTTAATATTCCTAATAATGACAGGCTTTGGAAGCTTAAGATTAAAGCTCGATATTCACTATTATCTGCATCTTAAATTTAAAATAACAAAAATATTACTTTCTCCAATTACAAGACTCTCTATTTTTATTATTTCAATACTATATTAAAATATTAATAAAATAAAATATATTTTCAATTTTATAATTTCGATCATTATATTTATAAATTAATTAAATATTTGTAGCAATGTCATATTATTCAAGAGCTACCAATCATATAGTAAAGCATCGTCAGGGTATTTGCGTTTAGACGAAGCGTTCGTCAGTAACATTAAACAATAATTCTTTTATTTCGGCTCAATAAAAAATTAATATTTTTTAGAACTGAATTTGCCAATTTGAATGGTAAATATATGTCATTTAGTAAACATATGCTCTTAAATTTAAATGTATTTTATTTTAAGAATTTATAGCTGTGATTTTTACCACTTGACAGATTATGTAAGTTCGTTTAAAATCCATAAATGTAGATATCAAATCAGCAATAAATAATCTACAGCCAGGTATATATATATATATATATATATATATAT
>NW_011948413.1:13901356-13903866 GCF_000503995.2 Ceratosolen solmsi marchali
CGTGCGTGCGTGAGTGCGTGAGTGCGTGCGTGTGTGCGTGCGTGTGTGTTTGCGCGCGCGCGCGTGCATGTGTTTCAAGTTCATGAATAACGACTGTGTGGTTAAAATTACTAGCTATGACGTCACATCTGAAAGTACGAGCAGACATTAACATGCAGGTGAATACATTGGAGTGTCCTTTAGATATTGAGTCTTAGGCTAAATTACTTAACTCTATAAGCAACTTTGACAAAATTTCATGTAATTATTGATCGTAATTTTCTTTGCATGTGTTCAAAATAATTCCCTAGGTATCGCGCAACGAGCGATGTCTCCCCTTTCTAACAATCAACCTTCTACGCCTTTCACGTCTACTTTTCGCATACTGGCATAGTACTCCTTATCTCTGCCTCGGTACGATAAGACGATTTCTCTCCCATCGACTTGTAATTGCGCGCTCGTTTACGTCTCATTTCTGTTACACGCTCGTGTAATTCGTGTGTTCGATGACTTTTTTCGTTACGCTATCCATCTCCTTCATGCACCAGCATCTTTCATTATAATTCCCAATGATCGGCCCGAGTCGTTTTCGTCTCGAGGCTTATATTGTGTTGGCACACGCATCAAGTGTAATCGACTTTCGTTATTTTGACTCACACACGCGACTTTTCTCGTTTTTCTTACTTTGATAGCTACATTTATGACTTACTTGTATCGACACTGATTATACTTTTCTTTCGAATCGATTCCAAAGTATCCACATGAGTGCGCAGCATCATCATAGAGTAAGTGCACTTTGCACGCATGAACGGACGAAAAGAGATGAATATTATACAACGGTCGATCTGTTAATTAAGTTTTCATCGATACTGTAAAAGTAAATTCGATTGCGAGTTTTATTTAAATTTTGCTGAATATTATGAAACAGATGTGATGCAGAATTTATTCATAACAATTCCTGCATTTCTAGAAATATTAATTGTAAGCTAATGTCCTTGCAATAATTTTTTTTTTTTACCACAATTTACTACAATAATGATTATAATTATAATTTTTATATATATATATATATATATATATATATATATATATATATATATATATATATATATATATATATATATATATATATATATATATATATATATATATATATATATATATATATATATATATATATATATATATATATATATATATATATATAGCTGCTTGAATTCTAACGATCAATCTGATGGGCAAATAAAAGCATCGTATAATTAAAATGTGAGCGTATAAAAAAGAATTCTAGTTTTCTAAAATACAACCCGACAAAAGTTAATCCAATCTTGCGCCTGATGCACACACACACTTGCCCGTTTAAGCGTGTGCAGGAGGCATTAAGGCGCATATTGAAATTCCGTTTGCAAAAACGTGCTTTCACACGCTCTTTTACGAAGGGTTAGAAGCAGCGAGGGCGCGACGGTGGGGGAGGGGAGAGGATGACTTTCATCCACGTTATAAAAGACTTTCGGTACTGCGACGTTCTCCCGGCAAATCCTCCGCCTTTCTTTCTCTCCATCTTCATCATCATCTTTCTCTTCCTCTTCGTCTTTTCCTTCGCGTCTTCCTTCGCCTCTCCTACGCCTGTACCTTCCTTCCAAAAGTTCTTGTGCATTCCGTAGCACACATACACGTACGCATTCTTTTACCTTCTTTACTTAAGCTTTGAGCGTACATTAATAAATGCATTCAATTGGTAATAGTGTATAAGCACATGTATGTACCGAAAAAATCCATCGTCGAAAACGATGATTGAGTTTGAGTTCTTCAGTTTTATTACTTATTATAATTTTACTTTAATTTTCGTTTAATAATCATTGACACTTCATTTAAGTTGACATTACACTTGAATCGTCTTTATGCTTGAAGATATTTGAATGGGATTGTAGGCTTTGTTTGCTTTTATGAAAATTCAATCACACACTTGAGGATTATAATAAGTGATAGCTACATATAAGTAAAAAAAACTGTTTAAATTATAAGTTACGTCAACGTATTAATAAATATTAACCGTTTGGCAATGGGAATTTTAAAATGCTCAACAGAATATCTTTAATATAAATGGCTGTTTATGCGTTTTTACTTAATAGCCTATAATTTTTGACAAAATTATAAAAATATTTTTGGAATATACGTTCGAAAACATATATATTTAAATTATTAACATTGTTAAATTATAAAACAAATAGCCGTCCACGTGCCTGTTACGAGTTAAAAAAGTTCTAGCAATGTGTAAATTTATGCTAAATAATTTGGCTTTCAAAGATAAAGATATAAATTATTTTCAATTGTTCATTAGCTAGAAGTTCTTCACGCTTCTTCACTCTTCAAGAACAAAAGAAAGCAAAATAAATCCTTTTTTTCGAGCTTCCCCCGTCTCTGTCTCTATCTACTCTTCCTATTCTCTTCTCTTCTTTTCTTCGTCTTCTTCTTCTTATTCTTCTTCTTCTTCTTCTTCTTCTCTCTCCCTCTCTCTCCCTCTCTCTCTC
>NW_011948413.1:13904023-13918930 GCF_000503995.2 Ceratosolen solmsi marchali
CCTTTCGTTTCATGCGCTTGCAGTTTCTGTTAATTTCGCGTCTGCACCGTGCGTGCTTGCTTCTTCGATCGTTTTTTTACCTTCGCTTCCTTCGTCTGCTGCTTCTGCCTCCTCTGTCTGTATTTTTTTGACTTGTCGTTTTTGTAAAGATCAGACCTGTTAATTTTACCTTTTCACGGCGATGCACTTTTATAGAAGGACTCCGAGACGAAAGTTTTTTTGGCGAGATTTCTTTGTGTGGGTTGAATTTGCCAGTATTTTGATCGGGTATGAGATTTGACACGAAAAAATTTTTACGATCATTTAGTGAATTTTAAAACAGCCTTTTAGATTTTATTACAATTCAATGTTCTAATTTAACAAAAGTAAGTTAATGCTTATGATCGTTAAGGTTATGCAATGGAAAGTATTGAAATTTATTTGATGTATTTTTTTATTTTAATAGCTTATTCAGTTGTACAAAATTACTCGTTATATATTTAAAGGCCATTCAAGGTAATTATAAGATTTTTTTATTTAGTTTATAATATTGCCCCTTCTGATAAAAACAATCATTCTTTACTTGTAAAATGTTGTCTTTAATACTTTTTTAAATGAAACATCACGTTTTTTTTTTTTTTAAATAGTAATCACAACGATACTAAGTTTTGTCAAAAAATGAATAAAGACATCATTTTTATCGGTATAAAAAATTTACGATATGAATGAAATTTCAATTTGAGATAAATTGTTAGTAAATTATAAATTGCGTGCGTTGAAAATTTATAAATTTAGAAATTTCAGTGCGTAACAATTGAATTTTATTCAACATTATACTGCCCATCATATTCGTTTATAATATTAATAATCTTAACATTTAATGAAAAAATAATAATAAATCAATTCCCTATTGATGAACTATTGAAATAGTTGAGCTTAGTCCTTAATCATTGGGCTATAATTAATTAAGCATTATAATTTTATCGCTTGTTTTTAAATATTCTTCTGTTTCATTCTTAGGTTAATTATTATCTTGAAAAGGATAGGTTATTAAAAAAAGGCATATCAATACGAGTATCACAAATCCATATTAACTTTTGAAACTAATTAAAATAAGCCTAATGACGTGTCTACAATATTGAACAAATAAATTACATTTAAGTGCGACGGTTAATCTACTTGCTCTCGAATAATTATTACCAAATCTACTATCTGAAAATTTTAATTTACTTTCGCAAATATATTTTATGGAATTTCATATTTTTAAAATTGTTGTGCTATTACATGTTCGCAGCAGGGATATTAGATTAAGAATTAATATTATAACAGTGCACGTGCGCTCCATCCATAGAGAATTTTACTGATACGAATTTGTCGTCATAGACGTACGATATTTCGATTAATATGTACTGGATATTCGCGGCACTCGTTGAGAAAAGTCACGTCGTGCTCAGAATCGTATTTCCCGTAACTTAAATTCACGAGCGCGAACGCAATCTTAATCTTTTCGCGAAATTCATTTGAATGAATACTCGCGTGAGGCATGGAGTTTTATCCGTCATTGGAAGACACACTGATCAGACAATTACAAGCATCTCAAGTGCTTGTAATTAAATAACTAGGAGCCCACAGAGAGAGAGAGAGAGAGAGAGAGAGAGAGAGAGAGAGGCAGAGAGAAATTATGAATGATTATTATGCTTCAATGCTTGAGTTGTTTAAGGAAGTTCATGATAAAAGGAAATCAGATTCGAGAATCGGTTGGAAAGAAACAGAATACCAACTGATGCTGCGACCAGCTTCTAAATTGAAAGAAGTTGCAAGCTACGAGTTCGACTTCACGGGGAATCTGCATACTATAAAAATTGATGGCAACTTACAATTAATATAGCCATGAAAACACTGAAATTTTAAACTTATGCATTATTTCCACAAGTAAATCTTATTTCCTAGTAATTATTCAATTAGATGAAGCAAAATTATTTTTATTTATTACATACTATTGTTCTAAAGGTTAATTTAATTAAAATATATATATATATATATATATATGTTAGACTACACGCTATAAATATTTTTAACGGTAAACGTCTCATCTCCAAAAACAGAATTACTTAAAATAAAAAGAAAAAGTTTTATATCTATATATATATATATGTGTGTGTGTGTGTACGTAAAATAGTTTGAAGAATTCGTTAACAATTATATCGAGATGCGTGATAAAAAATATAAAATGAGAAAGGATGGAGCAATGAAGGAGAAAAAAATTCCATTTCAGAATGACGCTAATAAGGTCAATTTTTAGTGAAAAGGTAATGATTATTCAGGTTGAATGGTAGTGTCTCAGAAGCAGTAAGGCTTAAGTGTAGTAAATCATTGGAATCGACGAACAGGTTCGTTCCATCCTTCGAGATTTAAAACTACATTTCGTGAGCACCAGAAACGAGAGGAAGTACAAGGTAGAAGGGACTTTCGAATCGAGCGGAACGATCGAAGCAATTCTCGCGTGCTACAGGTAGCACATATATGCACGCACTTACTTACGAACTCATACAGATACATTCACATGTACGCATTTCACATGTTCGCTATGGGAGCACCTCTTCATGATCTCGGTATATAAGGCCCTTTAATTGGAGATTTCTCGTTAGATAGGGATAAATATTCTCTCTCTCTCTCTCTCTCTCACTCTCTCTATCTCACTCTCTCATTTACTTTCTCCTGCTGTCCGCTGATTACCGCGCCCGCATTCTTTAACGTTGAGTGAGTGTGCAGAAGAGGGTTTACAGAACAGAATCATTTGCATCGAGAAGTGGTTTTATAAGTTCCTATTATTACGCCTTTAAATTTTTAAAATTTTAAATATACTTTCACAAAAATGCGGTTTAGTATTAGTTTGAATGTTTGGATGAGAGTTGTTTTGAAGATTTGAAACTGTCGCATGCCGCGAAAACCAATATTATTATATCTTCATATTTTTTATGAATTTTAGTTATACGAAAACACCAAATACTTACATTTTTAAACAAGATTTACGCAGTATTAATAGTCTATGAGCGTATTACAGAAATAGATTTATATTAAATTTTATTAATGAAAGGCAAATAAAAGAATAATATTAAAATAACAGATTCTAAGGAAAAATGTGTATATCAGAATTATAGCTGCAGGTTGAAAAGTAAAATAATAACATTTAAATTCATAATTTCAGTAAGAAATTAAATTATTACTTTATCTTATAATTTATTGCTGTGCTAAATCTCTATGCAGTATTATATTAAATATCATATAGCTTATTCATTACTTTAAATAGCAATAAATAAAAAACTTTTTACATTTGGTTGAATGAAAATTTTTGATACTTTTATTATAAAAAAGATAAAGGTGCTAAAATAGTTTTTTCACATTAGATTTCATGCTATTAAATATAATAATAATAATTATTATTATTTATATAAATTATATGTATAATGTCGATTTATGATATCTTTCATTTGTTATTTGAAAATTGCAGTTTTTAAATTATCATTTACAAGATTTTCAAATCAATGATTTGCCAATTAAAAATATTATTGATCTATTATTTATCAAAATAAGAAAAAAGGTAAGTTCACGAAATGTGAGATTAAATGCACTGGAGGTTGAATAATTGACAAAGAGAAAATCAAAAAAATAAAGAGAGAAAGAGCTAGAGAGAGCTAGAGAGAGCTAGAGAGAGAGAGAGAGAGAGAGAGAGAGAGAGAGAGAGAGAGAGAGAGAAAGTGTCCTAAAAGAAAGAACTAAAGTTCTGCCACTGTTAACAACAGGTGATCCATCTGCGTCAAATCGATCATGTATGCTGTGCGGCTATCGCTCCCAACTTTGATAACCTCGTTGCGCAGCCACTTTCTCTCTCGCTCTTTCCTTTTCTTATCTCTATCTTTTTCTTTACTTCTAAGAAGCACCTCGGGCCGCGTCGCTCGCGTTCCAATTTAAAAAATTTTTTCGAATGACTCCTGTCGATCCCTTTGTCGCTCGTTTTATCGCAGCTACCTGTCGTTCGCTTTCCTTCTCCTTTCTTTGCTCCCTACCTTTTACTTCTTTATTGTAGCTTTAATCTCTCTAATCTCTAAATATCTTTCTCTTATATTTGTATCTCGAGACGTGTATGCACGAGCACGTAGACAGGGAATAGAATTCAATGACAGATCTAAATGAAGTTTGAAATGTAGCAGCTTCCACTGTCGAATTAATATAAAAATTTCAAGAGGATATATCTTTTCTTTGTATATACGAGTAAGTATAAATTTGTTATTATCATTATTTTTTATTATCAGAAAGCGTTCGCTTTTTGTTTGTAGAGTTGTAAATGTTGTGTAATTGTTATTTATTTTGGCTAGCCGTATTCTTTTTTGATTACGTATTAGAATTTTCAATTATAATAGGTAACATTTTATAATAAGAAGCCAAACGTACGTATATTTAAGTAAGTATATATATATTTTTTTTTCTTGTTGCCGTTGTCAATTTGTCAACAAACATTTTTGCATGAAATCAGTAAGATTCTTCCTCGATACAAATAGAGCAATTTTCAATAAATATATATATCGAATGTATATTAATCTTATAATTATAAATAATAAAACGCATTCGTTTTATATTAAATTAATGAAGTTAAAGAAAAGATGAAAAATAAAATAACTTTCGTTATCTTGACTCGACACTTTGAACTTCAAATGGTTTATGACGAAAACGAATGTTTTTTTTGTTCTTCTATATGCGCAAATAAAGTACAGAGCAAGCGAGTCCATTGACGCAATTACTCATTTCCTCACCGGATCCAATGCGACTCGAAAATCATTCGCGTCTGAAAACAAAGACTACGAAATGAGATCTGCCTCTTATATACGCTATTTATATGCGTATCTGTGCGAGTAATTTGCCGTTGGATCTCAAAATTAATCTTGTAAAACGATAGCTTTTTGTTATATATTAAGTAGTTTGATAACCTAAATTCCTTTTAATTCGATCGCTGGGAATTAATTAGTTTTGTCAATAAATTAAAATTTACATCTCAATTGAATAAAGAAATCAAGTATTTTTGGCGTGCACTTTAAATATCTCGTCAAGTTTCACATAATTATCGTTCATTTTATAAAAAGGAAATCTAGGAACAATGAAAATAAGTATTATAAGTAACTGTCAGGAGGACGTGAATTTAATTATCTTCAAACTGATTCTTATTTTTACTCTTTCAAAAGACGAATTTAAAAATTGATAACTTTTAGTATCAGCCTGCCAAAGTAGTATTTATCCCGAGGAAGGTAAAATTGTTGAATCATTTCATTCGAATGAAAGTTTATGAAAATAAAATTAAATTAAGATGCGCATCTTAACACACGAGTATGTATATATATATATATATATGAGAAAATAAGTAAAATAATTAAAAAGTGAAATGTAGAGTCGTATAATATTCGGTGATAAAATCGTACTTTTACCAATGTTTTCATCTTCTCTTTCCAAAAATAATACTAGTAATTATTTGTTACAACGTCAATTTACAATTTTGAGGGAGTAAAAGTATGTATTAATGACCTTTTTAAGTTGATACAGTTAGTTGATTGCTCAGTCAAGTGTGAAACTTGTGAATTACTTATATTAATATAAAATAATTGCAGACAGGTTGAACATGAAAAATCTTTATTTGCAGCTTTTTAATTTATTAATGCAATTTTTTTTTAACACTTTTTTTCATATTTTATTTGGCAGTTGAGCGTTTACGTAGGAGCAGTTCATTCAAATAAATGAGACACAATATTATCATGAGAAATATTATAATTTGAAGTACTTATTTGATATTTTTTTGCAATTCATAAAAGCCACATAGTAAATAATATGTGCATGAAATATATATACATAAAAAATGTATGTACTTATGTCATCTGTGAGCACGAAATTATTAGTAATTAAAAGCAATTATACAATATTATTGTGCTTCTCTTTCAACACGTGTTTATTGTGTCAATTTGTAAAAAAAAATTGCAGAATGCGTACTTGTACGTTTAATTTGACTACAGCCATTCGTAGCTTCAAAAATGAAAAAAAAAACATCAAATAATACATTAATGGCACTATGCATAAATATTTATTATACGATGATATAAATGAGCTTATTAAGATAAAATGGTTAGAAAAATAATGATTTTCAAAGTTGAGTATCAGTTTCAGTTATCCCAACATCTTTAAAATGAGGTACAAGTAGTAAACATTTAAAATATTATCTAAATTAACATATTTCGTATTGAATACACGTGAAAGGAAGTGGTCGAGTGAACAACCAAACAAATCACTGCGTGCTGAACAAAAAGATGATTAAATGAAAGTTATCCTTTGAGACAAGCTAAGTAAATATTTACAGCTGACATTGAGAAAACAATCGATTACATTTAATAAATTTTTATTCGAATGTGCGATCCTGAAAGCATCGTCAAAACTCGCTAGCTTAGATAAACTAGAATGAAAGAGAGGATGAAAGAAAGCATGATAGAAAGAATGAAAGAAATGTGTAGAGAAATTAGAGAGAGAGAGAGAGAGAGAGAGAGAGAGAGAGACGACGACGACGACGACGACGACGACGACGACAATGAACGAAGGGCGTAAAAGAGAGTGAGAGGGAACGCCGAGCGGCGAGGGAAAGACGGACTTACAGAGAGAGAGAGAGAGAGAGAGAGAGATCCGGCCGATGCTGCCGCCGCTGCGTCGTTACTTGCACTCATGACGCATAAATTCCCCGCCGCGTTCGTTCTCGGTCCCTCATCTTATGGTTCTCAACCCATAATGATGATTTAAAAGCGGCCGCAGTGCGCCGTGGCCCCGACATCGCCGAAATCGCCGTGAGGAAATCGCGCTGCACTCGTGTTTCGTCGATCATTATTCTTTCCGCAAGTGCCGCGGCCGCCCTCACCCCTCGCAATGATCGATGATACACTTTCGAGATTTTTTTTAAGAGTACGTATTTTTCTTATCAGCGATTTCGGTCGGGTCGACGAGGCTCGCGTGGCCTCCCCCCAAACCCCACCCGCTATCCTCGAATTATAGTGCGCGATCCACTCGCCCTAACCCCTGCCTCTACCGTCCGACCGTACCGTCCTGCGTTCCCCCCCCCCCCCCCCCCCCCCCCCCCCCCCCCCACATTATTGTACATTGTAAGGCTTCGGCGGTTTCTCCCACTCCCATCGATCGGCCCTTCAAAAGGGACCGTTCGTCGAAGCTAGAGCTCGGTCTTCGGAGTTTCGGTTTCAATGCAAAATACCGCGCTCCTCACCTTTGGGATGATACTTGGTTTGAAGAAAGCCTTAGTAGGTATTAATTGGATGCAGTAATCGTATACTCTTGGAATTTTGCCAAGCTCGTGTAAAAAGTGTATCGAAGAATTCCTCAAGTTTGGATAATATTTTAATACGCCGGCTCTCCAACGATGATTTTGCTCTTTTTTTTTCCCCTCGTGTTTTTTTTTTTTTTTTTTTTTTTTTTTTTTTTTTTTTCAACAACCTATTCTGTCTCCTCGGTATGTGCCGATTGGATTAAAGAAATATTGCCCATTCGATTATTTTTTGTTGTAGAGAATTGCATCGTGCCTTGCATGTCAAACTAATATTTTATTATTTCAAATGTGTAATTGAAATTTGATTCATTACGACTAAAACTGTCTCATATATTTAAGTCGCTGACATTGTATACTCAAATATATATGTTGATAAGAAAAAAGAAATGCTATTTACGTGTATTTATTCGCTTTCATTATTTTAACCATTTACATCTGTGTATTATTTTGAAAAATACTTTCTTAATAGTTAATGGAATATTTTGAAAATTGCCTGTCCCACGGAACGAATTGATAAAAATGGCGTTATAAAAATGAGCAAATCTTACGTCTTTCTCTCCTTTTCTTTTTCTTTGTTTCTTATTTTAAGCGAAGAGCCGTTTTATTTATGCCGAATGAAAAATTATTATTAATAATCAGATATTTGCTGAGATATTGACAGTCTGTCATTATTGACATTATTAATTGCAATGTCATGTGGATATTTATTAAACGTGTTGTGGAAATTTTTCGTGCAATTCCAAGGAATAATATTCTGTTCTCTTCTACAACATTTTACTCTTATATTCGCATATTGTAATAGTCGATTTGAACACGAAAATTAAAAATCCTCGTTTGGCTTTGATTTCACGTTCATTTACTTTTATTTTAAAAACCAATCATTATGTATTGCCTACGCTATGCTTCCAAAACTTCTTCACATATTACATTATTATTTTCTACTTCATACGTATAAAATATCATCGAGCATTAATCGCATAATATTTCACAAATTTGGAAACACTAACCTATAATTATAAAATTCCAAAATACTAAGTCTGTAAAAAACCGAATTTATGGCGTATTATTTCTAAGGTAATGCATCCATCAAATTTTTGGAAATTAAATAATTTACTTTCCATTACGAACGTGCATTAGCATGCAGGATATATATATATAAAAAAAAAAAGAACAAAAAAAAAAAACAAAGGAACAAAGAAACAAAACAAAAAAAAAAACAAAGAAACAAAGAAACAAAAAAAAAAACAAAAAACTAAAAAACAAAAAACAAAAACAAAAAAGAAACGATCCTTAAATAACGATGACAGGCCGGCGAAAAATTCTAGGAAAGACCGGAGCAGAACAGGTCATCTGCCGTATTTACAAGAAAGTGAAATTTATCGCTCGATGCAGCAAAAGTTTCGATCGTCGCCGCTCCGCAAAACGCATATCCCCAGAGGCGTTGATAAAAATTCTCGATGACCGAAGAACTAAAATGCTTATGTTTTAATTTTGTTTAGACGCTCGATATATCTTTAATAAGTTCGATACGACCTTTTAACATTGGCTCAAGTCTTTATTTGAAAATAATCGATTTAAAATTAATTTACTGCTGCTTTGATGATGCTTTGACGAGGCTAATACGAGAAAAGAGACTCTCTATCCAGTCTTTGAGGAAATTATGTAAAATTATGTAAATGAAAAATTTTCATAAAAAAAAAAAATTATAATAGCTTCGAATTATTTATCTGATAATACATTTTTTAAATAGGATTTTACGACTCACATTATTCGGAAACATATTGACATGCATACATGAGCTTAAGTATTTGTAATTATCTTTCGATCGTTTCATTTTACTTGCATTTAATGAATAATGCTTTAGTCTCTCTGCCACTCTATTGCTCCAAAGTAGTAACAATGTGCGTTAAACGTATTTGAAATAATAAAATCAGTGTCGGCTCCCTAATTAATGTTTGACTATAATTAAGGTTTGCCATCAAAACAGTACTTGTTTAACTTTGGTTGTAACATTTGTAATTGTATGGCGCTCTGTATTGTAATATAAAAAATCTCTTGAAAGCTTCATTCGGGTATATAGCCAAGGTGGAGCATCGGATTAAAATCAACCGAAAGGATTAGCTCATCTATTCAGGTAAGTATACGTAACAGGAGCCTCGTATGGGGGGAGTCGAGCAAAATCGTCATGCATTACCTTGAGCGGCTAAAGAACGAGGAGCGAACTCGCAAAATTTTTAAGCGCGGCGAAACTTTGGTCCGTCGTTCCGCATAAAATAATAATTTTCACAACTATAGGGACTAATCAACCGTCCCTTAAATACGTGTATCTGAATTGTCTTGTTGAAGAGCATCGGCGACTATTTTAATTTGAATTAATCATCATTCCATAATGGATTCTATTATCGTCCGTGGACGTATAAAGTTCACTTGCGCTTCAAATATTACATTTCTTATATATCCAAAGGAAATAAAATTATACGGCTCGGCATCCGACAGGAAGTAACATTATAGTTCGTTGCAATCATGCCACTTAAACTTCTGTTAGAAAGTATTATTAGCTAATGAATGGACGAATAGTCGGAGAAATCTTGAAAAATATTGCAAACGAGTCGAAATCAATGATCCTTGCATCCCCATTTGCGCGCTCGACGGTGCGGTACGTTGAGCGCCAGGAGGACAAATAAAGCAAAATCTTCATTTATACGCTTTGATGCTTAAAAATGTTAGATTAACGCGTGGGATCGTGAGATTCTAGGTTTAAGGTGCCAAATGCCTATGGGCAGCGACGACGCCCATGACATTAAATAGGAGGATAATGGCAGCATTCTGAATCGATGCACCTAGCGAGTTTCATGCGTCCCGGTAGTCGGTCCACGGCCTTAGACACAAAAGGTAAGTATCGGGGGAGAGGGGCTGCGGGGCGCAGGGTCTGGGGCCCAGAGACTGGCGGGTTATTGGAGGGGGTCGGAGAGGACAAGGAACAAAGTGCAATCGGCGTTGAGCGCCATTCCAAGCACCACCAACGGAGCGGCGGAACAGCAGCGGTCTGCGCTAAGGTCCCGACACGCTCACGAAATTTTTATGCTCAAGGACACGTAGTGTGGTGGCGGCGGTGGCGGCGGCGCATATTCCGAAACCGAAAGTGCGATCCCGCGAAAATCTAACATCTCGCATAACCGGTCTAACCGGATTCGCCCCGACGGCGCGAGTTTTAAGCCTCTCCATCTCTCTCCCTCTGCACACGCGCGCGCACGTCGCTATCCCTCTCTTTCTTATTCTTGCAAAGTCTACCCTGATGCCTGGCTCTGCCCCTTTAGCCGACTGGTTTTTTTTTTTTTTGGCAGCAATAGCATAAACATCGGAGGTAATAGCAATGGCTAGGATGGCTTAGTTCGTATATACATATGACTATTACGGTTGCTGTATGGCATCGAGATGTCATTTGCAAAAAGCTTTTTTATCTCTGAGCCTAGCTGAATTATTCAATCGCTATAGAGAAAAATGTCAGCAAAAAACAAAACAAAAAAAAAAAAAAACTTTTGTGAGCTACATATGGATTCTTGCATTGCTGGTTACTTTCATAAAACTAAATTCTACGTGAATCTCAAAACAAGATTTTGCAACTTCATTTTTTTTGTTTCTTTTTTGTGCTTGTTTTTGGTTTTTGTTTTTATTTCAATATCTTCTTTACTCTTCTTATTTTATTACACGCCATTTTTTTCACTGCTATTTGAGTCTTGCATTATCAACATCTTTATGTTCGTTGCTTTTGTGATTTCAAAAAATAATGTCTATAATTTATGTCATGCTTTTCCTCATGTAAAAGTATATACTGGGACATATTAATTTAATCAATTTTAATGACTTATGATTATATAAGAATTGAATATAAAACTATTTTAGTTCTTTGTTCTCGACATAAATTCTTAAAAACAAAAAAATATCCTGCGTTTTAATGATTTTAATAGCCCTACCTATGGAGAGGACAAAAAACTTTTTTCTTCTTTCAAAAGGAAAAATATTTTTAAAAAATTGTTGTTATATTAGCATGCAATTCTTAATAATCCGAATTTATTAACATATTATAGTAAACATTATTAGTTTACCAAAATAAAATCTAAATATGTTTAATATTCTAAAGGTTGCGATTTGCAATATTTTGTGAAATATTCTTTGATCTTTTCTCATAATCAACTTAAATACGCCATTGGTATAATTATTATTTACTTTAGTAATTCTTATATGTGCCAATAAATAAATTATTTACTATAAATAATGAGACTTAAAGTTATAGGGCTTATAATAAACTTATAATTATAATTAATATTTAATTATATATTGAACTATACAAATTTATTTCACTTATCATTTAACTATTATCGTACATATGGATAATTGAAATTAGAACAAATATATCTCGAAATATATTTCTCATTGAAATTATGTTCATTAGAAATATAAAAATAAATTTGTATACGATAGTAATTGATAATATATAATATATATAGCATTTGTTATGTTATTCGTAAAATTTTGAAAAACTTACCACTTGGAGTAATCAATCTATAGAGAAAAAATGATTAAACAATGCAAATATCCTGCAAAAATGATTTTTAAATTTAATATTGTATAATGAATGGATGCGAATAAGAAAATATTCCAATGAGTTTATACAAATAGTTTGAGTAATTTTTTTCTTTTTTTTTTTTTTTGGAACGTAAGTGTACGTAAGAGTGATTTAAAAGAATAAAAGGTAATAAGGAAGAAGCAAATGAAGAGAAAAGCATTGTTTAAAATTTAAGATAAATAAAGGTGGTCGGAAAACAATGAAGAAATTAATACAAAATAAAGATAAAAACATTTATAAGGCATCTTGTGTTTATTGTAAGTTTTATTCGTATAAAAAAGTGAAAATGGAAAAACAGAACAGAACAGTTGCATCTGTGCCGAGGCGCGCGCGGATTTTTACTTAAATCGGATGCGCTTACATATTTTAAATTTTACATACTCAAATAAAAATATGTAAGGCGATTTTTCCGCGCAGGTCTCGTCATCGAGCTCTTAACTCTCGTCAGTCACAAAAAATAGTTTAGCATATTGTGTATTTATATATTTATAGATGCATGTGACTGTGTGTGTGTGTGTGTGCGTACACACACGCACGCACGCACACGCACACACACGCATACATATATATATATATATATATATATATGTATGTATGCATGTATGTATGCATGTATGTAGTATGTATGTGAATAAGTAATACACACACACACACACACACACACACACACACACACACACATTGACACTCGCATACACACTCACAACTTTACATATATTCACGTATATATATAAATATATGAATGCATATGCGCGTGCATGCCTACACATATATGGTATATACTTGTATGGCGTATGTACGCGTCTCGCTCTCTTGCAATGTTGCGACCTATTATAGGAACCTCGTTCCGATCTAGAAATAGTCTGTCCTCCTCGACGCTCGAGCATTCTGTTTCCTCAAACTGTTTTACAGTTAAGAAAAACTGCTCGATTTCGCTTGGTTTATTTCATACTCTTTACCACTTCGTTTATAATTCTTATCTCTTTTCTTGAAAGTACAAAGATCACAGTCTTTACCTCTCTCACGTTTCTTACGTTTTCAATTTGAATTCTTAACAGAATATCTCAAAATCATCGATACATTGATTTATATCTATATGTTGATTAATTAATTAGTGATTATTAATTAATTATTTTAAATAATTTGAAAAATTATAATAAAAGCAATTCAGCTTATTTATCAATTAATAACTCCTTCAATTATTAATGATGTACTCTATGTATTTTATGTAACATTAGTTATAAAAATTATTAGTAAAATAACTTCTCATCAATGCGCATACTTTACGATAGAATCGAGAGGATTGATTTTTTAATTGGACTGCACGAGCGTCGATCGATTACCTTTGTGTACTTTCCTCTTATTTTATATGTTTTGAGAACTAACGAAAATGTAAGGATAAAATTAAAAAGTAGAATAGATTTAGGTAACGAGGAGCGATTAGCATGTTTGTTTTTTTCTTTTAACTAAAATATATTATGATTATCAAATTATTGATTTCAAAAATGTTTCCGCGACTTTTATGAATTTTATACGTAAGGTATCAGTGAAAAATTATATCTTATTTTTGTATATAAATTTTTCGTGTAAATTTTGAGAATTGTATTGTATGATTTGTTTTATGAATCAAAAATTATTATTTGAAAGTTTTATATTTTAGAAATGTAAGATAGAAGTATATTTTTGCATATTTTCTTATTTCTAATACCGAGCAATACGTTATGTAATTTTTACTTTGCATAATTCACATTCTTCTCGTTTACAAAAAGTAATAATTATTAATTACAATTAATAACTAATAATAGTAATAGTAGTCGTAGTAGTAGTAGTAGTAGTAGTAGTAGTAGTAGTAGTAGTAGTAGTAGTAGTAGTAGTAGTAGTAGTAGTAGTAGTAGTAGTAGTAGTAGTAGTAGTAGTAGTAGTAGTAGTAGTAGTAGTAGTAGTAGTAGTAGTAGTAGTAGTAGTAGTAGTAGTAGTAGTAGTAGTAGTAGTAGTAGTAGTAGTAGTAGTAGTAGTAGCAGTTATAGTAGTAGTAATAGTACTAATAATAATAATAATAATAATAATAATAATAACAACAACGATAAGAATAAAAAGTATAATGATAATACTAATGATGATGATGATAATGATGATAATAATAATGAAGAGGATGATGATGATAATAGTAATATTAATAATAATAATAATAATAATAATAATAATAATAATAATAATAATAATAGTAATAATAATGTCTCATTCAACATATACATACAATTATGATTTCGAAATGAAAAGAACAGCCAATTTGATTTGAAACAAAAATAATAATTTATTTCCTAAATATAAGAAAGTATATAAAAAAAAGTTCATCGTCGCTTATATGATATATAGTATCCTGAAATTTCACTCTCAATTTTTCTCATACTTCTTTCCTTTTTTATCGCCTATATATAAATCGCCCTTTCAATTTTACGCGCAGTTCCACTTCATCGTATTGCACTCGGTAATTAAAAAAAAGGAAGCAAGTACAAAAAATAAAAAGGAGTCTCGAATTAAAGCTTATACGTACAAGCGTTCCTTCTACTTTCGAAAGTTTTCGAGCGAGCGCCGGGCGAGCAAGTCGAAATGTAAAAACGATATAAAAAAGAGTAATCATAAGAATTAAAATTGAAATTGCCGATCGTGCTTACCAAGTTTCATCAAATGCGCGGCGACCCGTCGAGAGTCTTATGAATTATATCAATAAAAAACGAGCAATAAAAAACAATATTTCATCTGTCTATTGTACGAGATATAGAGTCGATTTATTTAATCTCTGTGTGTATCTGTATAAATATATGCACGGACTTACAGGCTAGTTTTATATATTTTTATATATGGTTTCATTGAGCGTTTGGCGATTGACGGGCTAATAAGAGAGAGAGAGAGAGAGAGAGAGAGAGAGAGAGAGAGA
>NW_011948413.1:13918974-13967691 GCF_000503995.2 Ceratosolen solmsi marchali
TGAGAGAGAGAGAGAGAGAGGAGAGAGAGAGTGTGTGTGTGTGCGTGCGCATCCGCATACTTGGCCAGCTCGAAAACGTACAACAATTTGGCATTTTCAATTATACACAGACAATTAATTTTCTTATAGATCACGACTCGCTCGCTCGCCGCGCAAAAAAATTTTAACAATTAAAAATTTTGCGTTTAACGCGATGTTGCTTTATGCAATAGTGACAAAATAATATTTCTTATGACGCATTGTACAAAATTATTCCATCATGTAATTTCTATTTTTCATTTTTACTTCTCTGCAAAGAGATAGAGGAAGACGTATGTGTATATTTTTATCTATTTTTCTGTAAAATCGGTTCACCTCTCTGTAGACGGAATAAAATTAGCCGCGAGTACGAGGTGAAAAACATTGAGCTTGTCATCGCTCAGTCACATATATTCGCCAAAGCACCAGAGAAAAACGATTGTGAAATAGCTTTTGTTGTGTGTATTTTTTCATTTCTTTAGTTTTTTTTTTTTTGCATTAATTCTAATTTTCATGTGTTAATATTACGCTCTTTCGAACATATTTTACATTTTTAAATAAATCTGCTATTATATACAAATAATTTACTCATTATAATCACAATGAATTATTATTCTATTTTTTAGCACAGGTATTCTTTAAGGTGTTGCATGTGATAAAATATGTTATAATAAAAGAATTTAGAAATGAGATTTTAAAGTTATTTCTCCTTTGTTTTTTTCTTCTTCTTTTAATAGCTACGTATTTCATTACTTTAAGCAAGAATTTAAAAACTGTATAAAAACTATGTATACGCATTTAAAATTTCATATTTGACAAGGTTAATAAAGGTTATTATTTATGTTATGGATTAATATGAAATTGTGGTGTTTTAGCATTTATTTCAAAATGTTTCTCTCGGTATAAATAAAAGAATTGAAATCGATAAGTGAGAAAGGAAGACGCACTGGGAGTTAATAAACTAGACGCTTATGGCACGATGCACTGAATGAATAGGCGGAAAAAAAAAAAAAACACTGGAAGAACAAAAATGATGAAGAAAAAATCATCCATTCTGAGTAGAAACGAAGTAAAAATGCACAATTAAATTAAAGTTCTCAAAATGTTTTTTCTGGTAAAAATTTCATTCCTCGACTGTTTCTATTACTAGTTACAACGTTTTACGCTGAAAATTAAACGAAAAAGAAATTAATTAACATTTTTCATTATATTTCATTTTTCACCTAAATAGTATTTTTTTTTTTTTTTTTTTTTTTTTTTTTTTTTTTAAATTAAGCAATAATTTAAATGGGTTTTCAACAGTAATTACAGAACGTTAATTTTTCATGCATCATATCGTGAAAGATGAACTATTTTTTCGACCTTATAATCAGAAATTAAATTTAGTAGTTCATACTGTAATAATAGATCTTTGAAAAAACATTATTTTTGATGTGAAATTATATTTCACGAATGCCTTAATAAATGTTTATATTAATATGTTTCAAAAAGTGGTACGATAATTAGATGCTGAAATATTTTTTCAATACGAAAAATTATTAAAATATGAATGTTGGTGAAAATAGGTTCACGACAAAATGAAAATGCTATTTTTATTTACTTCATTAATTTTGTTTTTTTGTTTTTTTTTTGTTTTTAACGACAAGTTAAATAGCATATTCGTAAGCAAATAATTTTCATATAGTAATGTAATCATACAGCTCGAACAGATTTGTTTTTCACTGTGCATCGATATTTTATGCAAAATGGTGGGTCTCGCGCGTCTCTCTCTCTTTTTTACCTTTAATGCATTAATATATGATAGAAACAAGCACGTGAAGCGGTTAACAATCAAGTATTTGACGCGGAAAAGATGTAAAAGAAAAATTCATATATAAAATGGCGTACGTCTTATGTATCACATCACACGATGGATTTGGTGACTGCGAGATATTTTAACGGTAATAGTAACGTCGATGGCTAATGTTCGGATGCGTATATGTGTATAGAATAACAAAATGGTAATAGAAAGTCTTTCGCGATATACAGTCAACAAAACAAAAAGGCGTTCAGTTTGCACATACTCGTATGCGTGCATTTATCATTATTCGTTCCATTCGATCTTTATCATATTGTATCGTCAAATTTTGTTTAACGACATTGCATTTAAATGATTTTTATGGCGCATGATTTCATATCGAGAAGGTTTTACATTAATAATAATAATAATAATAATAATAATAATAATAATAATAATAATAATAATAATAATAATAATAATAGCAGCAGCAAAAATAATAATAGTTTAGCGATAATAGTAATAAAATAATTAATAATTGTATTATTGTCGATCAAAATAATTACAATGATGGCAATGAAGAAGAATAATAATAATAATAATAATAATAATAATAATAATAATAATAATAATAATAATAAAGATAAAAACAAGGATCATTCTGTATCTACATGTTCGCCTACGAATCAGGCTTTAATATAATTGACACTAGGATAAAAGCTGTGTTGTTTTTTTTCTAATGCTATTGTTCGTTTTTTCTATAATTTCTATAGAATAGATATAGATTTTAAAATAAACAACGAGGAGAACAAGAATATAAGGAAGAAAAACTTTAAGTATTTCGACCCTATGACGCAAAATACAAAGATCCGGATAATGCGCAAAACAAAAAGAGCGCCTCTTCCATAATTTTTATTTTTATGTTATTTTATTTTTTTATTCGAATAAAGTCTTTATTTGACCGCGTTTATTGTTCACATGGTGATGTATTTCTCATATGTTGCGTCTAGTTGCCTAACATGAATTATTTTATTTAAATTATGAAAAATCGTGTTTAAATTTTTCCTTAAAATGTAGTAAATGCAAAAGAGTTAAGTACGCATTTTACAAAAATTTTCCGACATCTCAGCTTAGTTTTTATTTCCCTTTCTTTTTTCAACATACCTTAAAGTCTGATGGTTTATTATTCTGCTGGGTAAATTATGAAGGATATTTCATATCACTTTTTAACATCCAGAGAGTCACCTCAACTCAGGATTATTACTTCATGATGGATAAGGTAATGCGATTGATTGAGTTGTTAATTAAACAAAGAGAAATAAACATTAAGTATAATCTAATAAACATGTGTTTGTAACAATTACCTTTATTGTATTTATTATTATTACTTTATGTGTTTATTGAAAATTTGTAGTCTTAAATCACTTTCAAAGTACCGTGAAATATCCTCGGCTTGATACTAAATACGTTAACAATGCAAAAATATCTTATACTTACAATAAAATTGTTATAACTGGATCATTCTCCGAGTAAAGAATCTTCAACATAAATTTCTCACCTATTAACCTTTTATAATTATGTCTCTCTAATATTGGAAGAATACGATGAGGAAAACGATTACAAGTATTGCACGCCACTATTTCTAACTGCAGACATGAATAAACCGGAACGTCGGCAAAGAACAAAGAAAAAACGAGAATACGCAGTCGGTTCTTTTTTAAAAAGAAATATGAAAACGCTTATATATCGTGTCAGTATGTAATCGAGCCACTCTCATAATACAAACTTAACTTTGTTTTATACATATTTCATTTACCCATTACTCTGTCGGTGTAGAAAACAAGTGATTCTTTTTTTCTTTCTTTAAATAAAAACAGAGCTGTATATTACATGTGTATATTATTTACGGTTTGGCAATTTGTGCCTGTGTGCTTGCATTTGCGGCCTGTTTCAGTCGCGGCGTGCCAGCGCATTAAAAAAAAAAAAGAAAAAGAAAAAAATACACAAAAAAAAAAAAAAAAACCCCTATATAATCTGTCGCATCAGCTCTTATTTGTCGTCTAGCAATTAACACGTGGAAATAGTAAAACAGTCAAAAAACATAAAGAATAATAATAATTCATAATATTATCAATATAATAATGTCAACGGATAAAATCTGCGTTGAGGTATATGTCGCGCGGAGCTTGAATTTAAAAGAAAAAAAAAAAAAAAACATGCAAACAGGGCTGAATAATTATTGAAACCTGCTTTTAAGAGGAGCAAATGCACGCTTTTGTTTCATTATTTTTGCATTATGTTTAGCGTTTAGCGTAGTGCAGATGAGCATTCTTTCATCGGTACCGGAAGTGTGCAAAAACTGCCTAATCCTTACAAGACACGCGCGCATCATTATTAGCGTCATGTTTTGTTTCGAAAAACATATAATGAATAGAAGATACTGCATACACGTATGCACTTTTTTATATGTAAGGAATAAAATTACGTGCCCGTAACCTTGAGATTCTCTAGTGTTTATTGTTTTGACAGCGCGTACGCATATGTTGTTCCTTGTCGTTGGGACACTTGAAATTGCCAATTTGTGTACGTGCCACTTATTCTTTTTTATTGTTAAATTGAAATTTCGAATGAGCTGAATTTTCGGTTTTTTTCGTAAGTTTCTCTTTCGAATAACGAGTAAAAATTTTTAATTTATACGAGCAAATTGTTATTTATTATTCAGAATATTCGAGTGGCTCATAATATGGTTAATGAAGCTAAATTTTGCTAATTATTTTTTTAGAATTTGGCGGTCAAATGAATTTTGATGAAAGATAATGATTAACGTGTACATAATGATGATGACTGAAGACGATTATCGTTCATACGATCCTAATAATTGGCAATGATAAATAGATATGTTTTTAAATAAATTTATTGCGTTTTTATTATGTGTGTTTTTTTTTTTTTTTTTTTTTTTTTTTTTTTTTTTTTTGTCAAAAAAGCAGGTAAGCATTAACGTAAATTTTATAAAGTCTTTGAGAGCCACAATCACATTGTCAAAGCGCAGTAATATACATTTTGACGTTTTGGCGCCTTGCACAATATATATATATATGCGTCATATATATTATGTGTTTACACGTTCCTTTATTTTCTTTTAATATGTATACGCGGTATAAGACTTATAAGCTAATGAGTCGTTTTTATTTTTTTAACGTGACACCTTTTGCATGACACGGTTCATTTATATCCTTAAAATTTTTATAATAACACTTTAGAGCGCATTTTCTCATCCTTTTTAGTCCTTTATAATAGGAGTATCATTAATTGCAAGTATTCATTTTTTTTATATGCATACACGGTCTGTATACGTATACGTAAATATTTATAATGCACATGCACATACACACGCACGTATAACTAAGAAATACAGTTAAATTACTGCACCAATTAGCAGCAATTCCGAGGCACTACGAACAGGCCATAGTAAATATGGCCACACAATCATCATCTCAAATCTCTGTTTTATCAAATTAAAAGACTATATAGAATATCTAATACGTAATAATTACTATATATAAATATGTGTGTGTGTGTGTGTGTGTGTGTGTGTTTGCGTGCTTGCGTGTGTGTGTGTTTGCGTGCTTGCGTGTGCGTGTATGCATGTGTATGTGTATGTGTATGTGTATGTATTGCGTGTTATGTGTGTTGCGCGGGCGTTTGTCCTACCTGTACGTGAATATATACATATACGTAAGCGCGCGCGTGTGTGTATGTGTATACGTGCATATGTGTCAATGTATATATACATATTCATATACACAATTTACACACGCTCGCGCCCACTCATACACACGCGCACGCACACACGCGCACACAGCCACACGCTCACACACACGCACGCACACACGCACACACGCACACACGCACATGTATATATTTATATATATCCGTATCTCGTACTAAGTTAAGATCATAGTGTATTCTGTAATATACAATAATAAGAGAGATCACACGTTTTAATGAAGAAATTTAAAAGACTATCCGATAGTACGTAAAATTTATTAAGTATTGCCACGAAATGTATGAATGAAGTTCACGATGATCACGTTCAAGACAATAATAACAACATATTAGTGTATGGGATGTTTTATGATAATTGCGAGAACATGAGAATGAAAATAGCATATCTTGTGATTATGTGAATGATAATGATTATGAGCATAACGATAGTGTTTATGAAAAATAACTATGGTCATGATCAATAAAATGATATTGGATAACGAATGATAATGTCAATGTGAATGTTACGGTATTGACAAATTTTATTATTAGGAAATACACCATGAAGCATTTCCTTTAACTTGAGCTATATTTTGTTATCGACTATTCTAATTATTTTACCACTATGATGTCTCAGCCTTCTTCCACATTCCCTCCGACATATCGTTTGCATATAACTGTTTTCTTGCTTATGCATTTACTTTTCATTTTTCACCTTCATTTATACTTTATTCAGCACCAATCTGATATATATATATATATATATATATATATATATATATATATATATATATATATACATATATATATATTTTTTTTTATAAATAAAAGAAAAACAATTAAAAAGTAAACAAAAATATGCAGTACTGCTAATTGAAACAACTTTCTGTATATAAACATACGTTAAAATTACGTAACAGGATATTTCCAGAGTTTCATTTTATATTTTCTTGTTTCACAAACATTTGGTATTTAATGAATTATTGAATTTAGTCGTGTCGAAATGAAGATTAGAAAATTCATTATGGAGTAAATGCATGTAATTTAAGATTTTTCATCAATTCATTGATTGCATCTTTTCCTGCTTTACTACAATTCTCGTACAGTCTATCTAATCCGTTAATCCGTTAATTCGATTCTGTTTTTACGTACATACTCGCGGTTCATTCTATTTTCTTAAACAAATTGTTTTTGTTATCACGTAACCGATTAATTTTATATTTTTCATGGTCAAATACGCGCTATACATATGTACAGACGTTCTTTTTTTCTTTTTTACCTATGATTCGTGATTTATCGCTACACTTCCTTTAACACCGTACTCGTTAAAAATTTGTCTTACTCCTTCTATTTTTATTTAATTGTTTAAATGCATATCTTCGTTATTATCCTCATCCTACACGCTCTACAATTCTATGTTGGTTTTCAGATTTGTTTTCCATTATTGTTTTTTTTTTTTTTTTTTGTCTTTTCAACATAGGCAAGTTAATTATTTATCACAATCATTTCAGTCTAGTCAGAAATCGAACATGTTCAACCAGTTTGGCGAGAAAACTCATTATTAATGAAATTTGAATGAAAAAGTGACGTGATTCTCGTGCCTTACGTTGGAGTCACACTTCGACGCTTAAAATGACCCGAACAAACGTGACAGCAAGAAAGAAAGAAAGGAAAAACAAAAAAAAAACAAAAAAAAAATAAAAAAAAAATACAAAAACAAAAATGAAAACAAAAATATAACACAATATTAACACGGAGAAAAAATAACCGGCATAGTGTGTTTATTATCGAGCGTGAATGCGGATTGGACGAATTTTATTCATTTATATATGTACTATTTATACGTTACCTTGTATTATGTGAACTTGCCCTCATTTCTCTTTCTTAATTCCGTTGAAATAGTCATGCATATTCAAAGTGGATATGAAACTTAGAACACAAATGAGAGTCGATAGAGGGAAAAGTAATCTAGCGAGTAAAAAACTTAAATGAGAAGAGCAATTTTCTATAAAACAGACAAGTAATTCGTATGTCGGTTGTTGATCTCGTCATACCAATACTCGTCCCGAGCACAATATTATTTTTCCTTGTAAGGCACGTGCCAGGAGAGTGCCGCGACACCTCCCCTTCCCAATCAGTCTCACTCGCTCTCTTTCTCTCTCTCTCTCTCTCTCTCTCTCTCTCTCTCTCTCTTTCTTCCTCTCTCTCCTCTCTCTCTCTCTCTCTCTCTCTCTCTCTCTTTCTCTTCTCCTTTCACTCATTCTCTTTCTCTCTTCAACTTTTTCCCCCTCCCACTTTCTCAATACATTGTTCAAATTAGGGATAGAGTTGCTGAAGCGGCTGCTGTTGACTACATCTGCTCGGCGCGTCTGGCGACGAGGACGACGAGACGATCGATGAGGGCGACGATGACGCCGACGAAGATGGTATTTGTTGTCGGGGCTGCTGTTGCTGTTGCTGTTGCTGTTGCTGTTGCTGTTGCTGTTGTTGCTGTTGCTGCTGTTGCTGCTGTTGCTGCTGTTGCTGCTGTTGCTGCTGTTGCTGGTGGTGGTGATGGTGGTGATGGTGGTGATGGTGATGCTGCGTCGCACTAGCAGCACCCCCCCCAACCGCGCTGAGGCATCGCTGAAATCTCAGCGGTATTCCTGCTTGCTAGTACGCTGCAGGATGGACGGCTAGTCACTGGGGCGGTAACCCGGTGGGAGGCTTGAATTCGCCGGTGACCGCGACAACGTTCGACTGGCCCGGGAACTGGGCCGAGGACACGGCCGGCTGGTGATTAAACGCCGGCGCGTAGCACTGGGGGAAATAAAGCTCGGGCTTGACGACGGTGGGCGTGAGGCCCCGAGCTACGCTGACGGGTCCGAGGCCGGTGGGGGCGCCGCCGGCACCACCTCCACCCGGGGGCTTCGTATCGCTACTCGAGTTTCGCCTGACTTTAGCCGCGTGCGGATTCATATGGTTGTCAATGTGCTTCTTGACTTCGGGCTCGGTCGCGAACCGCCGTCGGCAGTTGGGCATCGGGCAGCAGAAGGGTCGATCGCCCTGATGGGTGCGCGTGTGCTGGTCGAGGATGGCCTTTTGGCGGAAGTCCTTGCCGCACTGCTGGCACTTGTATGGCTTCTCGCCGGTGTGTATCCGTAGATGCTGGTTGAGAATCGTGCGCTGCCTGAAATTCCGGCCGCAGTATACGCAGCCGTAGGGCTTCTCGTTTGTGTGGATGCGCAGGTGTTGGGTCAGGTGGGACTGTTGCCTGAATCGCTTGCCGCACTCGGGGCAGGGGTATGGCCTGGATTCGATATGGATGCAGCCGTGTTGCAGTAAGGTGGACTTCTGCTTGAATTCCTTTTGGCAGATGGGGCAGCGCACGTAGAGCGGCATACCGGCGGAGCGGCCGTGCTGTATGACGTCGGGGAGGCAGCCCTTGCCGTTGGTTCCGGTACCGCTCTGCTGCTTGATGTACTGGAGGGCGCCGAAGGTACCGGAGGCTCCAGCCGCGCCAAAGACCGCGTGGTTGCCGCCCTTAGGATCCTTGAAGTAGGCCGGATACTGGCTAGAGTTGCCGTCGCCGGGCGCCGGACTGAAGGCGCCCGACTGCGTATCCGTGTCACCAAACGTCGAGGCCACCTCCTCCTTGCCCTCTTCGGGCGGGAAGGGTACATCCTGGGGCCAGAGGGTTGGCGTCATCCCGTTCTTGAAGATCAAGTGCGGACTCACGTCTGAAATGATAAGCGGAGAATAGAAGGTTTTAATGAGGACGCGATTGTCGAGGCGACGTGTCGCATTGATGATTAATTGCGATTTCTTTTGATATTTCTCTTATCATCGTCATCACCACCATCATCACCATCACCGTCATAATAATCATCAACATCATCATAATCAACATCGTCACCATCATCAACATCGCCATCCACATCAACATCATTACCATCATCATCATCATCATCATTATCATCATCAATGTCACCACCATCGTAATCAACGTCAACACCATCATCATATCATCATCATTATCATCATCGTCGTCATCGCCGTCGCCGTCGTCGTCATCACCATCATTATGATCATCATCACCATCATCACCATGATTATCATCATCGTCATCTTAGTCATAAAGCATCATCATCATCATCATCATCATCATCATCACCATCATGATCATCGTCATCACAACCATCATCACTCATCAATCATTAATCATCGATCATAAATTATTATTTATTATTAATTATTCATCATCTATCAATTCAATTGTTTATAATTATGATTTAACTTATTGCTTATTATAATGTCATTATTTATTATAATTACCATCGTCATCATCATCACCATCATCATCATCGTTTATTGTTATTTATATCATCATTATGTTATTATTTAATTATTTATTTATTATTGTTGTTTTAATATTGTTTATTTATTTATTTATTTATTGTTGTTGTTATCGTTATCGTTATCGTTATTATTATATTTATTCTTATTATTCTTATTATTATTAATCTTGTATTATTATTGTTATTATTATTGTTGTTATTGTTATTATTATAATCATTATTATTATTATCATTATTATTATTATTATCATTATTACTATTATTATTAGGAACACGGGGAACGTCGTCATAGGTCGTGTTATTTTGTTTGTTTTGCTTTGTTCATTCGAGCGTTAGTTTCTTGATAGTGGAGGAGATATTCGCTCGGCGTTTGGTGGTCCTGTGGGTGGGATAGTCGCGGATGCATTTATTTATGTGCGTTAATTGGAGGAGCAAAGGAGAAGGCAAGCACTTGTAGGTTTCTAAATACGTGATGATAGAGTGTAGTTTTGCGAGACAGGGTCGAACGCAACGTTGACGACATTGTAGTCTCGATGGGGGGGGGGGGGGGGGAAAAAAAAAAAAAAAAAAAAAAAAAAAAAGAAAGAGAAAAAAAAAGAAAAGAAAAAAGAATACTGTTTGTTAATTGTTAAGTTTCTGCGCACTTCGCACAGGGATCAGCGGAGTCTGCCAAAGCGAATGGTAAACGACGTGTGAGGTTGGTCGAGGGTACGAGCGTCTTTGCAATGCAGGAAGAAAATAAATTCAGGTGGCTGGGATTAGTAAAGCATTATTATATATGATATTTGGCGGGATTGTCAAACAAGGCGGGTGTAATAAATTGCAGCTTTACACTTCCCTAACGTCTTGTTAAAAAATCCGTTCTTTTGCAATATACTTGGAAAAAACGATTTATTTATACATACTGTAAACATTTTATAGGTTAACAAATGTCGAATGCTTAGTCGTTTAGCCATTATCGATCTTTCAATATTGCACCTAAATTAACATAACATTGATACTGATAGTCGTAATATTAATATTGACGTACAATGTGGTATAAATTTTTTAGTGAAAATTAATTAAGTCAAGTACAAATTCTGGATTTCGGCAAGACGAAAGGATATTAATTATACTAATAGTGACTCGAGGCCGGGCGCTCGAGCCGAATCGAGAGAGACGAGGCCCGCACAACGCGAAGACACAAGAAAATTCTTCCGCTGATGAATCATCCAAAAAATCATTCATTCCTCGCAGCGTCTTGAATAATTCTCTCACGTTTGAGCCGACGAGACGAGATGTTGGGCGGTCACGTTTTCGGGTCGTCTTGTGTCCTCGCGTCGACGCGCCCCTCCTCTACATCCGCAGTTAAAAGCGAGGGAGTCTAAGAAGAGACGTGGGCCGTGACCCCGGAGAAAGCCAGAAAGTAGAGCCGCCTTCGAATCGTGGGAAAAACAATAGCGGTGATAAATTGGCAGTGCTAATAAAGTTCAAGGATCGGGCGTGTTGGACGCGCGACTTGCGGGACGCCCGTCGCTCTCCATTGAGGAGTCTGGGTTAGGCAGAGAGAAATGCTCGCCTTGGTGTGTGCGGACGTGCTGATTCAGGATCGCCTTCTGACGGAAGTGTTTCCCGCACTCCGGACATTGGTATGGCTTCTCACCCGAGTGGATGCGCAGATGCTGGTTGAGGATGGCGCGCTGCCTGAAGGTGCGCTCGCAATAGGCGCACGCGTACGGCTTCTCGTTGGCGTGAATGCGCAGGTGTTGGGTCAGGTGGGACTGTTGTCGGAATCGCTTGCCGCACTCGGGGCAGCCGTAGGGCCTGCTGTCCGTGTGAATGCGCTCGTGCTGCAGCAAGGTGGACTTCTGCTTGAAGTCCTTGCCGCAGGTCAGGCATTTGAACAGCCGTAGCTCGCTGTTCGTCGATTTGCTGGATTTGCCGTTCTGCTGGACGATGTCCGGTAGTCCCGATGACATGTTCGGCCCTCCGGCGCCGCTATACTGGTGCGCTTCAAGACCGCTCGGTCCGCCGTCGCCCTGGCCAAGCGAGGTCAGCATGACCCCGGGCTGCTTTAGGTAGTGCAGTGCCGAGAAACCGCCGGGGGTTAGCATGTGTGGCGGGACGGAGGGCGATGGGTGGGGCCTGGCCTCCTTGAAGTAGTGCTGCGGGTATTGTTGGAGCTCGCTGCCGGTGCCAGGGAAGCAATCGTTGCGCTCGACGTCGTGAGTATTGATTTGCTGCTGGGGCGAGTGATCTTGGCCCTGACTGTTTTGTACTTGCTGCTGCTGTTGCTGCTGCACCGACTGCTGCACCGACTGCTGCTGCTGCTGCTGCTGCTGCTGCTGCTGCTGCTGCTGCTGCTGCTGCTGCTGCTGCTGCTGCTGCTGCTGCTGCTGCTGCTGCTGCTGCTGCTGCTGCTGCTGCTGCTGCTGCTGCTGCTGCTGCTGCTGCTGCTGCTGCTGCTGCTGCTGCTGCTGCTGCTGCTGCTGCTGCTGCTGCTGCTGCTGCTGCTGCTGCTGCTGCTGCTGCTGCTGCTGCTGCTGCTGCTGCTGCTGCTGCTGCTGCTGCTGCTGCTGCTGCTGCTGCTGCTGCTGCTGCTGCTGCTGCTGCTGCTGCTGCTGCTGCTGCTGCTGCTGCTGCTGCTGCTGCTGCTGCTGCTGCTGCTGCTGCTGCTGCTGCTGCTGCTGCTGCTGCTGCTGCTGCTGCTGCTGCTGCTGCTGCTGCTGCTGCTGCTGCTGCTGCTGCTGCTGCTGCTGCTGCTGCTGCTGCTGCTGCTGCTGCTGCTGCTGCTGCTGCTGCTGCTGCTGCTGCTGCTGCTGCTGCTGCTGCTGTTGCTGCTGCTGCTGTTGCTGCTGTTGCTGTTGCTGCTGAGCACTTTGCTGTTGCGACGATTGTTGCTGACTCGATTGAATGTCTTCGTCAGATGGTGTGAGAGCCTGCGGCTGATCCGGCGGGGCCGACGGATAAGGCGAGGGTACAGGCGAGGCCAAACTGGCCGGCTGACCTCCATTTTCACCCTCGACCGGTGGGCCACAGGCCTGCTGTGGACTACCGGACGAGGAGGAGCTCTGTTGGGGCGGCTGCTGCTGCTGCTGCTGCTGTTGCTGCTGCTGCTGTTGCTGCTGCTGCTGCTGCTGCTGCTGCTGCTGCTGCTGCTGTTGAGCGTAAAGTCCACCGTCCTGGAGAGATCCCGGGCCAGGGCCCCACTGGCTTTGGGGTCTCTCCATGTTGTCCTTGTACAACACGTACGGCGTGCCAGTATCTGAAAGTAAAAAATATATACATATATACATACATGCATGACTAATCGCACAAACGCTCGATAACGCGCGCGCGCGCGCGCACACACACACACACACACACACACACACACACACACGTTGCTTGTTATATTTTATTTATTTATTTATTTATTTTGCAGTGAATATACAGACATACATTAACACATGCATATATATATATATATATATATATATATATATATATATATATATATACTATGTATTTTATATACAAAGAATAGGAAGATTTTATGTAATTAAATTTGTTTCATGCTATATCTACGCTAAGGATTGACGCTTCAATATTTTGTCAACATTTCAATATTAAGTCTTATATTCATTAAAAATCCTTTACATAATCACTACGAAGAATAAGCAAAAATTATTCTCCTCGAGACGTTAGTAAATTTATCATTTAAAATACGAATATGCTTAGATTATTCGATTACGATTAATGCAATAATTGTCCGTTAAAAAAACAAGGCTACCCACCCTGGCATTTTTAAATAAATGGGATACACAGAACCTTTTCTTAATGGTTTTTGCCTTCTATGATCTGCCATTAAGGTGTCAATTAAAATTTTAATTAAAAATTTTTCATAAAAATAGAGACAAGGGTTGCGAATAGCTAAACCGCTACCTAGTGCATAAAATAGGTGCATTTGGTAAAAGAATATTAATGGCCTTCATGTACGTGGTACACGATCGACCATGTCTAGATAGGGTGAAGAAGTTTTATATTTTCTTTCGTTATATTTCTTCTCTCTCAAACGACCATTCATTCATCGTTTTATCTTTAAATCGTTAGGAAATAGGTTGAATTAAAAAAATAATAATAATACAAACAAAAAAGAGCAATTGTTATGGCTTTACGAGGCTGGTGTGAATTTTCGAGAAATCGACTAGAATGCAATTTTATGGAGTTATCTATTGAATGTTTCATTTTTCAGATAACAATTACGATTTCAATATAATATCGTCTGTTGTCAGACTATACATTTTGCCATTGATTATTGTGATTTGCGTTAAGTCTTTATTGGCGATTTGAAGGATCGAAGGATTTGTCCTTGCAAATAGCGTTTATTTTCATATTACTTTAATATGTTGACTTTAATACTATTTTCTCTCATATATAAAATGTGTTTTTACGAACGACAAAAATTACTTAAGTAGAATAATCGACCTAATTTTATTTTTTACATTGGCAGTTTATGTCAAATTTGATAAAAATGTATAAATAAACTGCAAATGGCGCTTTTTCAAAAAAGCACATAAAATTTACTTGTATTATCGTGCGTGATAAGATACGCAGATGAACTTACGCAGTTGATACATAAATGCACGTGACCAAATGCTGGAAGATTTACATAAAAGCAAATATACATTACATTTCTTTTTCAACCATTCGATTATTTAATGTTTCGTTTATCAGATCTGATCGTTTGTTTCTTATACGTCCTTGTTTGAGGGATTATTAAAGGATTATTTTAAAGACAAATATAGAAAAATATTCTCATAAATTTTTAGATATTGTACATATCTAAGTACAAGAAACATCGATTTAAACATTTATAAATTATCCATAAAACTCGCTAATTAAAAGATATTCTCAATATATTATATATATATAATTCATTTATTTATTGTTTCATTATCTTATTAAAAATTATAATTCGGTAAACATTTTTTCTCCAATATACTATAAAAAGAGACTATCGACGATAATTAATAATAAGTATGTTAATTAAATTAATAGAGTAGTTTTTGCTTGACATTTATCTTCAATATCATCATTAATATTGTAGGAATAAAGTTTTTTTTTTTTTTTTTTTTTTTAATAACATATTACATAATACATTAATATATTTTTTTACTGATAATCGTATTTTACGAAATATTTATAATACGGCAATTATATATAAATATACATTAACGGTTAATATAATACCCATTTATTTGATCTAAACTGTAAATATTTGATACATTATTCTTAACTTTGTTCCTTATTTGAATTTTAAATTTATTCTTAAAAAATTCTCACCATTTAAACACTTGATTTTGATTAGAATTAAAAATGAAATTTAAGATAAAAACGTTGAAAATGGCATAATTTTAATTGTACCAACTATCAAATGTTTTTTATCTTATTTTATGTTTAAATGTTGCTATTTCTAGGGTTTTCTCCGAGTAAAAAATATAACGAGCACGTTTCATGCTTACAATATTATGATGTGCCTTTGAGAGAAATGCATAAAACATATGTTTTATATAAAATGTAATTAAAACGTATGATTTTTTTTAAATTAAAAATTTATCGTATCATTGTAAAAACAAGAAAAAAAAAAAAAAAAAAAAATAATGTCACTTAAGGAATAAATTTCCACCAAAGAGACGGCACTAATATTACCTTAACTCAACCAATTACCAAGAAAAGAAATAAACTCCTGGGTCCCATGAAAAATTTATCGATTGGAAATAACTTTTACTTTCTCCATTGCCGTAATCATTGTCGTCGTCGTCGTCGTCGTCGTCGTCGTCGTCGTCGTCGTCGTCGTCGTCGTCGTCGTCGTCGTCGTCGTCGTCGTCGTCGTCGTCGTCGTCGTCGTCGTCGTCGTCGTCGTCGTCGTCGTCGTCGTCGTCGTCGTCGTCGTCGTCGTCGTCGTCGTCGTCGTCGTCGTCGTCGTCGTCGTCGTCGTCGTCGTCGTCGTCGTCGTCGTCGTCGTCGTCGTCGTCGTCGTCGTCGTCGTCGTCGTCGTCGTCGTCGTCGTCGTCGTCGTCGTCGTCGTCGTCGTCGTCGTCGTCGTCGTCGTCGTCGTCGTCGTCGTCGTCGTCGTCGTCGTCGTCGTCGTCGTCGTCGTCGTCGTCGTCGTCGTCGTCGTCGTCGTCGTCGTCGTCGTCGTCGTCGTCGTCGTCGTCGTCGTCGTCGTCGTCGTCGTCGTCGTCGTCGTCGTCGTCGTCGTCGTCGTCGTCGTCGTCGTCGTCGTCGTCGTCGTCGTCGTCGTCGTCGTCGTCGTCGTCGTCGTCGTCGTCGTCGTCGTCGTCGTCGTCGTCGTCGTCGTCGTCGTCGTCGTCGTCGTCGTCGTCGTCGTCGTCGTCGTCGTCGTCGTCGTCGTCGTCGTCGTCGTCGTCGTCGTCGTCGTCGTCGTCGTCGTCGTCGTCATCGTCGTTGTCGTCGTCGTCAAGCGAGAGCGAATATAATATTCTAAAATGCTTTTTTATCTGGGTACCACGCAGATTTAGTTGAAATTTGGTGTAAGAGTTGTTAGTCACACGTCGAAAAGAATCTCTAAGGTTTATCAGCGCAGTTTGACCTCACGCTCGCGCACAACCACCGTTTTGTTTCATAACTGTTCTATAGAAGCTCGTTTACACAGACGACCATTATCCTCAATTACAATACAATCCTACGCATAATTTCCAATCTTCTGCACCGTGATTTCCGACCGTGAATTTGTAAACGCGAATGCCGTGGGAGTTTTAGAATTAAGTTGCCGAGGCCTTGAACGACAGAGAGGAATTGTGCTGAACATTTGTTTGTTTAACGAAATATCCATTTATATAATTGCTTTTAAGAGTATTATGATTTTTTGATATTTCATAACACGAAATGAATTTCTTAAAGCGGATTTTCTTATACGGATAAATTATAATATTTGTATTAAAATTTGATAGGAATATTTCGAATTTAGTTAATCCGAGATGAAATTTAATTATATATTTTACGTTCCTCACAGTTTAATGTTTCATGAATTTAATTAATTATTGGTGATATAGAAATTCATAAGATAAAGCAATACCGAAACGTTTTTCAACCGCTACGTTTCTACACGCTCATTACGAACGATGATTTATTGTCAAGAACATTCCGAAAAATATAATATTGTAATATGATTATTTTCATTCTTAAATTAAGAATGATCAATAGCATTTGTATCATAATGATTAAGCAATAGCCATGAAAAGCGTATGAATTATAAATATCTATGCGTGCTTATAAGTGTTTATAAGTGACCCAAGCTTAAAGGAAGTCCATAATAAATTAAGACCACGAGAACTTAATTATTAATTTATATATAATCATTTGATTAGCGATACTGACTGGATTGAAGAAAAGGTGGAAATCAATAGATCTGCTGGAATTTGTAAGCATGTAAGAAACAATTGAAGTGCAATTCGACGTTCGAACGTGCGAAATCAAAATCCAGAATGAAATGCAATCGCATTAAAGAAAAACGAAATTAAATTTGTATCGCTAGAGGAAAAATGTAAGAGAAGCGAGCGACGATGCTTTCAATCTCATTTTCCAAGTTTGACTTCTTTATCCGCCCACGCGGTAAAGCGAGACCGTCGCGTCCATCGTCTGCTTTCGATTTGTGCTATATGAGCAGCCTCGAAGGTTATTGTCCGAGTGCGTGGTGCATCTTCGATTTCCGTTGCTTCGGGAAATGCGGAGTGCTGAAGGGGGCGGGAGGAGGAGAAGAAGGAGGAGGAGGAGGAGGAGGTGGAGGCAGGAGAGATCCAGCGGGAGCGAAGGAGTGCTGAGACGTCTTTACGATTTGTTTTGGCGGCGGCGGTGCGGCAACTCAGACGACAGAGAAATAGCAAGGACGTGGCGAGCGCGAGGAGGGCCGACAGAGGGAGAGCGGGCGAACGAGGGAGAGAAAGAAAGACGGAAATAGGCGGGCGGGAGTAGGGCGCGACAACGGACGGCAGAGGAGGACGGAGGGATCGCGGGGCCGGTGGGTCAGGGGGCAGGGGCTTGGCGGATGGGATGGGCGATGAGGAAAGGGGAAGGGGTGGGGCTGGGGTGGACACGGGGGAGCACGGAGGAGACGTCGGAGAAGGAAAGAAGCCAAGAGGAAAAGAGCCGACACGCGGGGGTGTGCGAACGCGAGGTTGCGCTTGCGCAGCTTTTTCGTCGAACGGTATTTTTAAAGATTTTCCTTTCCGCGGCGCTGGCTTCTCGCTTCGCATACGCTATATAACTTTAAACGGGCGGGTCGTTGACGAGTCTCTCGCGTTCATTGCCCGATAACGTCGTCGTCGAGGGCAAATTTTTATTTCCAACGAAGGCTCACCTCTGCGAATCCATTCGCTTCCTTTATTTTATACACATACGTTTCAACATTTTTTCGTCTCCCTCCCTATCGCCATCTCTCTCTCTCTCTCTCTCTCTCTCTCTCTCTCTCTCTCTCTCTCACGCACGTACACGCGCGCGCGCACACACACACACACACACGCACTCTCTCCCCCTCACTCCTCTCTCTCTCTCTCTCTCTTTTAACGAGGGTTCCTAGCAATTTTTTTAGCATCAACAGCACGAGCGCTCAAGTTCGTTAGATTGGATTGCGCTTCGATTTTTGTTTACTCCCTCTGCTGCTACAACTCACTTCGCTGTTGTGTATGCGAATCGCCACTATACGTTCTACTCGCTCGTCAACGTTCTGAGAAATTTCGTAATTGACTTCAGCTTTTTATTGCTTGCGTTATTTTCAAATTATTTTTTTAGACTAGTGCAAAGCAAACCTACGGACGTTTAGTCAGTAGCTTAGAGTTCATTATTCAGAAAAAATTTTTTTACAATCGATGAGTCGTTATTAAGCCTTATTTTATCACATAGTTTAGATTTGATTGCGTTTGGGATGAGTCAGATTATATTCAAAATTCATCGCGTGTACTCGAGTGTGAGAAAAATTAATTAGGCAAGTAGGTCAGATGAAGTCAGAATATTTTGCATTAAAATTGTATTGCCCAATGAAGCTTAACAAATTAATAAAACAAAATCAAAAAAAAAAAAAAAAAAAAAAAAAAAATTCAAATTGAATGTAAATCACAAGATTCTGTTAAATTCTGGCACACTAACAATATTTTTAATTATTTCATTTCGATGATATGCTGCCAAGTATTGTCGAAGTTTTTTTTTCAGAAGACAAGTTACGTTCAATTCATAAGCAAGTGAATGTAACCAGTTGCGATGTTTTATGATTGAATAAAATTTTTTATTATAATATTGTTATAACAATTTGGCGTAAACATTAAAAAGAAAAAAAAAAGGCTCACATAAGTTATGTAAATTCATACTCTTTATAGTTAATGATCCATATTTTTAAACTATCAACATATAATTCATTTATTATACGTAAAATCTGTTTCTATTCAATTGCTAAGCATTTGTTGAAATTTACAAAAAATCAATAATTTTTTTTTTTTTTACAGTAAGTTTTCTCTTATTTCGATAAGTTTGACATTAACGAAACTCCCATTAAAATAAAGATGAACGCTTGTACGTTCATATTTTTAAATCGAAAGTAAATTTTAGAAAATTTAAAGCAGTGTATTTTTGAAGTTTTCATCATTAGCCTTTCGTGTCAAATATCGCGTGATAATTAAAATTTACCATAAAAGAGCTATTACTATTTTATTTACTCGTTTTAATTGTTTGATAAATAAATATTCAAACAAAAAACTGTTTTTGTTATACGATATATTTTATGAGTAAGAAAATTATGATATCGGTTAATAATTAGAACGTATTATTAATTATTCTTAGTATAGTCAATTATACATTAATAAATTCTACCCACATTTCTTCAATTTGAATAAACGATAAACTTCATCATTTTATTATTATTGCTATTATTATTATTATTATTATTATTATTATTATTATTATTATTATTTATTATTTATTTATTATTATTATTTTTTTTAAATAAAATCTACATACAAGATGTATGTACTTGCTATATTAAATATATATTTAATTAAACAATAAACAAGCTATAAAAATATACCTCGTCTATAATAAAAAAAATTATGTACTGTGATAGTTAAAATAAAGAATGATTAACTATAAATCTCATGACTTTATAACTTTAATTAACTGTGATTTTAAATATTTATGCTTATGTATTATTATTCGTATCATTATTAGTAAATAAATAAGCATAACACTTATTAAGAAATTACATTTTGTTCAGCAATAAAAAGTTGTATCGTTTGTAGAACATTTAAAGTGCAGTTAAATATATAGAACATTTTGTATTAATTTTTTTTTTTCTTTCATCGCTTTCATTTCATCTCAATTCATTTTAGCGTCTTCAGGAATCTCATATAAATATCATATAGATAATTTTATCTGTAAAATATGCCTATCGAAAATTTTCGCTTATCGCATTTAATTTACTTTATCTTATTCATTAGTTTATTATTTTATCGATCAATTGACATTTATTACTATACGACAGCTATAATATATTTTCGACTTGATATATAAAATCAATATAAGAATTTTAATATAGTTAAGATCATGTACGTCCTCCAGCTCAAAGTCTGACCGCTTGCAACTTATCAAATAAATATTGCAACTAATTTTTAATTCACGAATTATATATTTCCTGTTAATCTTTATATTAATAAAACTTTCATGATAAAAAACGCGCGTTAGGAGAACTTTTGGTACTGAAAGTGACAGTAATTCAACTATATATCAAAGTCAGCAACAAAAACTTTACCAACGATTTTCCTCGCCGTAAGATATTAGCTTTTTTTGCCACTATATTTATACCATCACTTTTTATAATGTTTACTTAAAAGGTAATTTCAAAAAGTAAATTGAAGAAAATTTATACTTTTCGTAACAATTCTATCCTACTCGCGATTCGACAAACAGCTAAATCAGGAATTCACATAAATATTACATATTAAAAAATCCGCGAATAATGAACAATTTGTAATACATAATAAGCATTCCCCATTATATTAAAAATGCATATTTTTAATATAAATTCGTAATAACGGCCATACAATATAATAATGAAATATCTACCAAAAAGTATTTTATCTTTGATCTTTACGAAATCTTAAATCAAAGTCACTGCCTACGGGTTATACCGTTGCTTTATACAAAATTCGCATGCCAAAAAAGATATTCCGCCAATTAATGCACAAATTGGGATCCAGTGGATCCCGCGCCCTTTTTTTCACAACCTCCGAGCGATATCTATGTATACGAAATTCTCGAAACCAAGCATCATTGACCAAACAATCGAGCGCCCTCATCAATCTCATTATCAAATCGCCTCGATCGCACTGGTATATGTGTCATGCCAGCCAAATATTTCTCGCTCGAACACGAGGATACGATTTTTTTATAATTGGCTGCCAGCGCGCTTTCGTGATTTCATTCGTTTATTTTTTTTTTATTATTATTTTTTTTTTTTATTATTTTATTTTATTTTATTATTTTTTTTTTTTATGTCTGCCCCTCGCTGTACTCTAAATTTCATTGGCGTGAGCATCATCGTGCAGGTTGAGCTTCACGGCTAATTTTCTGCGAATTCGACGGCAAATCTCAGCGGCGTGATTTACTTTAATGTTTATGGTATTTATTTTAATTTAATAAGCATTATAATTGATAGATGGGTTTTTCGACTTGTATTAAACTTTTATATTTCATACAAATTTGTAGCTTCACTTATCCTCATCTCTAGTCACTCTCAACTCGATCCCATTCCATTTTTTCTGATGTTAAATATAGCATGTTTTTTAGTAATTTGAAATTTTTCGTGTATGAAAGAGCCTCTCTATCTCTCACAAAAATAAGACATTTATTTCATTACGCACGCGTCTTTACATTTATTTCCTGTTTCACATCTGATGTTATAAGTGCTGAAAGTTCAATTTTTATAAAGACTTTTTCAATTTACACAACACTAATTAACATTTTATATTTATTAATAGATAAAATCAAGTGGAACATATTGCAAATAATAAATAAATACGTTGAAATGATTTGTAATTTAGAATTTTTTAATCAAAGTTATACTATTTTGATGTGTGCTGCGTTAAAATTACATATCTTTTATTTTGAAGATATTATTTACGTGCTCTCGTTAGATTTGATTTTATATTAGCCATTTATTAATATTTACTTTCTTAAAAACTTGTTATTTTATAAGATATTATTTAAATAAGTAGGGTCTGATAAAACATTATGAAAATTTTATGCTCTTAACTATCGCGTATAAATATCATGGCGTCATCAATAGCATCTAATAATAAAAATAACTTTAATAATGTATTTAATGATTTAACATCTTATATACTTTAAAATATCCATTTTATCTAAGTTTATATAATAAGATGGTGCACAATCGTAATTAACAAAACTGAACTATTAGGTTATTATTATTATATTTATTGACTATTATATATGAAATCATAATAAGAATTCGAATTATTGATTAATGATTGGTGTAAATATGAGAATATTAATTAATAAATTTCCTCACAAATATACACGATAATCTCTGCCCTTAAAAAAAGAATTTTGAAATCCTATGCCTAAAATCTCTTCTATTTCAATTGGCGTCCTTCGTCCAGTCCTTCGTTCTTTCTCTTTTCTCCCATACGAGATCGTTCGATTTCATGCTCGTGAGTATGTGTTTGTGCACATTTAGCACAAGTGGGGATAAAGGTTGGTGAAAATAATTTACGAGAGTCGCGAGCGTGGAGGCAGACTACAGCCCCTTCCCCAATCCCTGTCTGTATTTTACTCTGTTTCTTTCTATCTCATTTCATCCCGTAACTATACTTAGGTTTCCTCTCGGTAATCTTTGCTAGCGACTGTGCATCTTGCATGTGTGTGTGCGCTATGCTTTAAGTAGATGTATTGGACGAGGCGGCACACCCGAGAGATGAGGGCAGGACGAGAGAAAACCTGTTTTTCGTCGAAACCTGGCACGGCGTCACAAGGGAGAGAATATCGTGAGAGAGACCGAGAGGGAGAGGGGGGGGGGGGGGGGGGAGAAAGAGATAGAGAGAGAGAGAGAGAGAGAGTGTGTACGAGGGGTCCCAGTAACCGGACCCATGGGCTTCGTTAAAGGTGATTTCACATAGCAGGGACAGAGACACTGCTACAATGGAGAATCGTTATTGGGAATGGCGATGATCATGTTAGATTAAATTTACGGGGCTTAATGATGGTCATTCGGTTACTAACGCATTAAACAGATACTTTCAAGGATTTTTTTTTTTTTAATTGATATATTTTCATCCAGCAGAGAGTGAAAAGTAGAACATAACAACAGATACATTTATCACTGTAGAAATTGTAAAATTTATATTCATGATTAGTTAGTTTTTTTTTTTAATTTTAACCAATTTCAAGAACTGCTTGTTTTCAAGTTTGAAAAACTTTGTTATTTCTTACAAAGCATTTATTAATAATCAATACCATATTTTTAGAAATTTTAGTTATTAAAATAATTGTTATAAACCTAACATTTTGTATTTTGCAATCCAACACTCTATTTAAATGTTATTCAAATATTTTCTAGTATTGTGAGATTTTCAATGCAATTATGCCTTATATTTATATCTTGCGAAGAATATTCTTTTTGAGATATAATTAAAAGACCACATGTAATTTAAGTACAGAGTTTTTTTTTTTAATCGATCTGATGATCTTCAGTTTTACATATACGACAATTATTTTCTTCAATTGTAATTGAATTTCGTGATATATTAAAAAGTCACGTAATATCACATATTAAGCCTTGGTTTTTCAGTAAATCGTATCGTTATTAATAATTAAGGATGTTTCGAACTTTAATATTTTTTAAATAAAAATAGTTAACTCCATGTAAAAAAACATACATGTAATTTGGAGTTTATTATAGTGATTTAAATATACTAGATTTAAAACTTGTCATACTTTTATAATTTTTAAGTAAAACATTTTCTAAAACAATGAAAGTAATAATTTATCGTTATCTAGTATATTGTTGTATTTAATATGCCGTATGCAGTCTTGAATTTTATGTATTGATAATAAGATTAAATTAACGATTTTATTAGAGTCGTCATGGAACTCACTTATACAAATAAAATAATTAAAGAATTTTACTAGTCGCAGTAAATTGTTTGGATAATCTACAAAATTTTATTTATATAAATTTAAGCATTTAATTATTTTTATATTTCGGAATGTAGGTAAGAGATGTACAACAAACAGCAAATTATTAATAATATAATAAAGTTTCCAATCCTGACAAAAAAAAAAATAAAAAAATAAATTAGAATTCTCGCATGTTTAATGCAATTATATGGGCAACACTTATATTTAAATATTTATGGAAACCCCTTAAAAATCGTGAAAGCAAAAAATGGAGAAAGAGACGTTGGGGGGTTCGGTCTCTGCCTCGAGGGACACACTTCAGTCGAGATGAGAGTGAGAGAGGAACGACCGTGATCTGCCAAATTTCATGAAAATTCGCACAATTAAAAGTGAAATGAGACACAAGAAAAACGGAACCGTTCCTCCAGACCTGTTATACGCTTATACGCGAGGCCCTCAGAATTTTTGAAGGAGGCTTGTATATAAATGCTGTAAATCAAGGATTGCGTCGGCTTGTCGAGGATCTCGATGCTTATATTTGGGTGAATAAATTGTTGTGTCACAAATTGCAAACGCGGGATATACGCTGAGCGTATATTATTAAAGTGTGAAGGGCGTATCTATACGTGAAAGAAAGTACAATTAGAGAAGAAGAAACTAATTAATCATTCAGGACGAGTATTTCGTGAAACAATTGTTAACGGATTGTATAAAAATTATTTATATGACTTGTTAAGAATGATGAACGGCAAGAGATGGAAAGATTTTTATATTTAATTTTTCTATTCAGTATCGATTATTCTTTTAATACATTTCAATTACGTACAATAATTCAGCGATTCCCTATTAAATTATTATTCTTTAATATATTAGAATTGCTTTAGTATTTATATTACGGAGTGTCGTATTAGTCATTGATTAATAAATATGCTTTGATGCAACTATTACAAAATAGCTTACTATTACAAAAAGTAATAATATATTTTTGCTCATCTTTATGCTATGATTAATATTTGTGTCAATATGTTAATTTAAATTTCAACATTAAAAACATTAAATAACGTTTATTGAATTTATTTCCGAATTGTCAAAAATCTTTTATACAATTTACATATACAAAATAAAAGAGGATACATTAAAATGTTTAATTAAAAAAAAAAAAACTAATAAATAATATGATTGTATGTTAATTGTTTAAAAATAAAACAATTAGTTGATAATATATATATTTTTAATGTTTAAATTAGAAAATTAAATACACTAAAAAAAGTTTTATTAAATTGGGTTTCATTTTTTATATCTCATATCCTTTTGACTTTCTCCTAAGTAAATTTCATTTTGACTCATAAATCTTATTTATGTTATCAGCCACTGTAAATTAACTAACTAATCAAATTCCGATAATTCCGATGATATGTATACACATCATTAAAAGTAAATCATAAATTTATCTAATATTACGTAGAGCAAATTTTAAGAATTGAAAAAGATAATATAAAATATAGTTTTAAATAATTTTTCAATCCAATTTCTATAATCGTGAAGAATATTAATTTATTATTTGACGTAAAATTAAAGTAAAAATAAATATAATCTATCGCGATTTTTGCAAAGCATATTTACATCGTACCAACTATATTATTAAGTATAAATAAATTAACTCTAATATTTAAAGTACTTTCAATATTTGTCATTATATAGAGAAAAAATAAATAACCAAATGCCTTGTGAAGCAGATAAATTATCCACTTGCTTAAGATAATGACATATTTTTCTTTTATTAGAAAATTGACTATTACTTTTTTTTATGAAAGTCTATAAAGTTTGTCTGATATACAAGCTCATGAATCGTAGGTCGTTCTCTAAATTCATTTTCTCTCTCACATCAACTTAACTGTAAAGAGTAAAGAGAGACGAATGATTGAAATCTCCGTATTATCAATATCATATGTAAATTAATTAATATTTCTTAAAGTAATATATGAAAATTTTATTATATTAGCTTAAAATTATTACAAATCATACTATTTTCAATCAAGACTGCTATACTTTAATATCGTCATGAAATTTATGATTAAGAATATTATTGGAAATAATTTTTTAATGAAAACACAAAGAATGGAAAGGGTTCATTTTTTTTTTTTAAAATTTCAAGATTTCAAGTAGATAATAAATTAGTGAAAATGCATTGAGAAGTATTTAGTAAGAAGATAATTATCGTATAATTATAAATATTTTTATTAAGTAATTATTTTCATTTGCAATTATTGTGTACATAATAAATATTTGAATATTTTTTTAAATGTTACGTATATTAGAAAAATTTAGATTATTAGATTATCGGTATGTTTAAAATAACAATTTATTTTAAATTAATAAAATAAAATTTTTGTTTTTCAACTCGAGTTTAAACTATTATTTTGTGAATAATGATAAAGAATTTTAAATGGTAATCGAATTATTTAAATCGAATAGAGGTTCGTAAGATATTTTTTATTCCGAGATATACACTTTTTCATCTGTAGTTGAATGAAAATATTAATTTTACATTATTTAATATTTATATACACAGTGTATTGTCGTACTAGTTAATAGTCAATTACAAATATCATTGAATTTTTATAAATTTTATTATGAATTAAGTTTATCTTTTACAAGCATGAATAAACTGGCAAAAATGTACAAATATTATGAAGTAATAAAATTACTTTTCATTATATAGTGAGATTAAGGATTTTAATATTGTTGAAATAAAGAAAAACCAAACACATGCAAACGCGCACACGCATTTAGGTAAGATTTAATATGAAATTAAGAATGTGAAAAGATGTTATGTTATCTTAAGAAACTTTTTAAAGTGATTTTATGAAGTAAGCACATTTGGAGCTGCAGTAAAAATTTTAAAAAGAAAGTGAAATAACGTTGCTCAAAGCATCTGGAATCGTGAATATTTTGTACGCCAAATATGGATGAAGTACAAGAAAATCACAAAATTGAGGAGCGATAAAGTTAAAACGTTTTCGATGATCTTCACTACCACACGCGTATGGATCACCGCTAAGTCAGAAAGTCCGAGAGGTAGAGAGAGAGAGGTAGAGAGGGAGAGAGAGATAGAGGTAGAGAGAGAGAGAGCGAGAGGTAGAGAGGGAGAGAGAGAGAGAGAGGTAGAGAGAGAGTGAGAAAGTGAGCACAAGAGGGGGTCGGTGCGTGTCTACGCGTGTGCGTGAGATAATAAGTAATAAAAGGGGATAGTGCGTGCGCGCGCGCGCGTGTGTATGTGTGTTTGTGCGTGTGTGTGTGTGTGTGTGTGTGAGAGAGAGAGAGAGAGAGAGAGAGACTATCACGACGCGTGCAGAGTCCCGAGAGAGGAGTGCCCGAGCTATTTCTGTAGGGAAGGTCTACGTACGCGAAAAAACCATTGCGACGCGAGACTCTTAGTCTCCGGCGTCCAAAAAATCGACGCCCCAAGTTCTGGAGCCATGGAATTTTTCACGCATCATTTCCATTCTCCATACTTAGCTTAATGTATAAGCTCAGATTATTAATGCATTCGCTCAAAAGCTTGCGTTAATTTGTTGCAAGTGTTTAAAGAAAAAATAACGCGTGCGGTCGGATATGCTACTCGATATTAGTCACGTATGCTTCTTTGTTTATGATATTTTCCTGATTTTCAATAATAATGTAAATAATTGGCATGTGGGGTAAGATATAATCGATGGCTGAGAATTTGATTGACTATTTATCGTGCAGTCAAGTATTACGTATTAAAGCGTCTTTATCATTCATTACGCGAGGATAATTATGTTTGATATAGTTTTAATATAAAAATATATTTAGTTTTGCAGTGTTGGATATTAATATCAAGTTTAATATATTCTCTTATAATACCGTGAGATAATTTGATATCATAGCGATAAAATAATTTTTACCATAAAATTATACCATATGTAATATCTGTATTTATATTGTATTGAAATTTTTTAAATTCCATTAATTTTTCATAATAAACTACTTGTATTTACAAGACTTATTTTATTTCGTTGATAATGAATGCAAATAAAATCTTTTACATGGGAAAGAGATTTTGAAATTTTGATTTCTTTAAAATTTATAGCTTATAATATCCTTTCATAGCCATTTTATTATGAGATAGAACGTTCTTCATTACTTTAAGGATTAATGAAAAAAAAAAAAAAAAAAAATTTTACTTAGATAAGGATTATTAGAACGAATCCTTAGATGCTATACTCTAATTTATTTGATTATGAAAATGTACATAATTTTTCTTCAAAGCTTTGCAATGGCGTTGCAAATTAAAATAGTTAATAATAAAAATTTGTATATAATTATGAAAATGAGGATAATCTGTATCTTGCTATCATGAAAAGTGCTTATGCGATTATAAGAATTTATTTTCACCCATATAAACGATTGTACCTGCGTACATTTACTTTTTATCAACAATTCCATATCGTAATTATACTTGCAAAATTAAAAAATAAAAATCTATATCTTATTACAGCATTATAGTTCAATTAAATAAATTTTGGCTTATGCAATTTGATGATCCCCATGGTAAATATGCTCAAAGAGATGTTTGTGTAATTGTGTTATTTATTTATTTTTATTTATTTAATTGTATATAAATATATATATTTGATGTATATTTTGTAATTGAGTTATTTATTTATTCTTATTTATTTAATTGTATATAAATATATATATATATATATATTCTTTTTTAATGAGAAATTGAAGAACATTTTTTAAAATAAATATAGGAGAATTTCAGCGTACCGAATTATCAATACAAAAATTAAATGAAATACATAATTATCAATGTATGTTTTGCATCTTAAATATTAATGGTAAATATAATTTTCAACAATTAGGAACCGCTTCGTTACGTGTATCATTGAAAGAATTAATAATGTGAAATGAAAACGAGAATATAAGAATGACTACTCGTTCTCCTAAAAGAGAAAAATTAATTTCCAAATACAAAAGAAATATTGAGAATTTTCCAATCAATTACCCATAACTGTAGAAACTATACGCGAGCACAGACACTCTTCTCTTCTTCTAAATAACGATTCTACCGAAAATTGTGAGCCTCTCCAGTCATTAGTAAGGCGCGATGCGAAATTACCACCAATTTCGAAGAAGTCGCTATCGTATGTCAAAGCGAGAGAGTGCGAGGAAGAAATAGGATAAGTTTCTTTCTCCGTGGCCCGGTCTAATATTATAACAAAACTCTCGTCGTCCCTTAATGTGCGTGTTTCGCCAGCTGCATCCTAAAACCATTTCGCCATGCAAAAGTCATGCGCGCTTACTGCTTCTGCTGCATCGGGATAGGGACCGAGGTGCGGAGGGGTGATGAATAAGAAAGACATACAGAGAGTGAGAGAGATAGAGATAGAGATAGAGATAGTGATAGTGAGAGTGAGAGTGAGAGAGAGAGAGAGAGAGAGAGAGAGAGCGAGACGATGACGACGACGACGTCGTTGGGAAGGAGTAGAAGAGACTTAGTGTGAGAAAGATAAGAGTGAGAAGGGGCTAAGTAAGAGGGAGAATTTCGAAGAGGGTTTCGCGCTAAATGTAGAAGACCCGCAAATATCTGGGCTGTAGTCATATACTATACTCTTGGGAACATCCAATGGTAAAACGAAGCGGGAGATTTAAGATGAGCATTTATTTGTGTGCAGAGTATCTTGAAGTAATTATACAAAAAATGCAATTCTATGATGCGTAGTTAATTGGTACTCTTGGTTTCCAACTACATATTGTTCAAATTATTTTGCGGCTAAATTTTTTAGTATTAGTCATACTAGCGAAGAGACATGGACCATGATAAAGGAAAAAGGAAAAAAAACAGGTCAGGTTAACTTTAAATATTCTAGTTCAATCGGAACTAAAATAATGATCATGTATAAACTATATTCTTATATTTTCTTAATTACGCAAATTAATTTTCCTTATATTAAGCCTACAAATGAATGCCTATAACGCCAATGCTCCTCAACAAATGAACATTTAACTTATTTTTTTATCAATGTTCATTTACGGAAGCAATAATTGCAATTCAACTGACAGCTTTAATATGGAAAAAAAAAACGAGTGAACAAGCAAAGGTCAATAAAGTCCGATTAAAAGGATCATCTTAGGTGATCATATATATATATATATATATATATATATATATATATATATATATATATATATATAGAATTCCGTATGGTTTTACGATCTCCTCGTCGCAAGAGTAATTAACGGATTGCATTTACAACATAGACGGTAGCATTAGTAGGAGTAATGACAGTAATAGTAGAAATAGTTTCATGACCAATGACGATGACGAGCTTCAGTGAAAAGCAACCGCTGCACGTGCGCATCTTGCCGACGTCTAAGCGTCTAAAGTCGGGAGAGCGTCGGGGCATTAATAATTCTGTCGATTCTTTCCAATCAGCCCGACGGAGAATGGTTGTTACTCATATTGAATCTCGAGCTCTATTTATTCCTCTGCGCTTACGCGTCTTTTCTTTTCAACGCGAGCCACGTTTGAATTATGAAAATTTTAAACTGCTTTGTTTTTTTTCAGTGATAATTCGTAATTTTGTGGCTAACAAATCGTTCTCATTGACGATATCGTTCTGCCACGCGAAATTTAAATACTTCGATTTCATTAATAATAATTTAGCTAAGAATTTGTTTAAAGCAATTTGTCGACGTGAGTCAACGATTAAGGTTAGGATTATATAGATTTCGGCAAATTACGAATTGGTTGGCTAACTTATTCATTTACATTTACGATTATAGCCATGAGCTTATTTGCAATAATATTTATTAATAGTTCAATTATTTCGTAGTATTGGCAAAAATGTATATAAATAATAACACATGCTTTTCATAATCGCGGTATACTGTAACCTATAAAATATGGAAACTTTAAATAGAAACGGGTATAGTGTTTTACGCCGAAAGTATCATATTTAGTGTATATTATGATTTTTATAAAGTATATCATTATAGTAGATTGTCACATACACCTAGCAAGAGTTAGAGTCACATTAGGGGTTTACATAAATTGTTAAAGCTATAAATACGTGGAGCGATAAATTTTCATTCTAAGCGTACGACATTTTATTAACTTATCGATAAATTATTGTTTTTTTTTTTTAAGTAAACTTTTTTTCTTTACCTAATCGCGTCATTAAAAAATAAACCATTTTTTTTTCTTAATGTCAACATTAAGATACTTTTATAAAATAAAAACAAATTATTTCAATAATTTACATTATTAGCTTTACAGTAAAAATTGATATTACAAAATCAATGTTATTTACTCGTAAAATCTAGAGTTTCATGCTCCATACGCGAAAAAAAAAAATGCGTATTTAGCAATTGGAATGTTATTTAAATTAACTTTTTATTTTAAGAATAATTTTTATTTGGCTATTTCCATTTTTATTATAACTCCCGATGATATGTATGAATGTTGTTAACATGAAATGAAAAATAACTATGCATTTTGCTGACATTTATTTTACAAAAATTCATTTCATCTTACTACGGTATTCAATATCTTGAATATTCAGTTAGAAGCATATTTTTAAAAACTTGTCATTGCAAATATTATGATTAAAGAAAACATAAAAATATCCCCAATTTTTTTTTTTTTTTTTTTTTAACTTTTAATACAGACTGTTTTATTATTTGATTTCCCGTAATAAAAGCTTACCAAAACGTAAGAGTTACTTGTTTTTTGTTATCCGGAGACTCTCTTTTGAAATATCCGATAAATGTAAACATTCATCTAGGTAAGGAACGTCCGCAATCTATTAAGATAGTGCTAAATTTAATAAAAAGGACATAAAGGAGTAAAAAATAATTGATGGACAATACTTATTTGTAATGATTACATTAATCAATTTGCCAACATTGTTGTCATCATCGTCATTATTGCTATCAACTGCAATTATCTAACATTCGAAATTTTAATTTGTAACATCGGAGTTTATATAGAGTTTTTACCAAATGTAAAATGAGTCGATATATTGTTCTATTATTTTTCAATAAATACTATATTGTCATGTAATTGACAGCTGATTGTCGAGCAATCGATAATCGATATATTCAATAATTAATGTTTATTGTGTTTCAATTATTTGATAGAATGTCACGAGTACGCAGGATAATTTATTGGGTTCCTTTAATTATAGATTAATCTTACGTTAAGATAATTCATATAAAATTATATATCACAAATAAATGTATAGACGTAGAAAAATTATTTTTAATTATCATGCTTTTAAAACATGTCGCCTACTGGAATAAAATATTTCTTACGTTACATTATCACCCACTAATTATTGATTAACTATTTCTTTAAAATCGACCATTTACTTAAAAGACGGACAAGCATTAAAATTAAGGCAATTTTATAAATTGAAAATTAACAGTTACTTTCTATTTTTTTCATTATTATTTTTTTTTTATTTGTTATTGCATTTTAGCCTGGAAATTTTTCTTATTCTAGGTATCTTCATGTAACGTATATTCACCCGTTTCTTTTTTTTTATATATTTTACTACATTTTTTTCTTTACGAAAGGTTGATAACTATTTCATTTTATAATTCATCTAACCAATAAAAAATGTTATTTGATCATTTAATATATTCTAAAAATATTATATAATACAGCGACGATTAATAAGAGAAAGATTTCATTATAATTATTTAATCTTTCAGTTGTCAATTTATTTTTATAGTTACTATTCAGATAGTATTATTATAGATTAGTATTTATTCAGATTTAATTTTTAGAAATTAGAAGATTATTAAATAACAATAGAAAATTCGTATGCTATTGTTTATAATGTAAGAAATTGTCACAAACCATAATGTAATAAATAATAATAATAAATATTTATAAATAAATAACTGGATCCGACAATGGTATGCATTAATAATTATATATTTAAAATAGGTTTTTATACGAGACATGTTATAATTTTTCTGAACTGGTTATACTTGGAGCGGTTATATAGGAAGAGATAATTTGTCAAGATAAAGTCATGTATGTATATGATAAATATAAAATTTTAAGAAAGAGAAAGGAAAACTACCAGAAGATTTTGATATACATCTTCAATCATTCACATATTTGTTGAATTTTCAGATCCATGATATCTGATATTTATTGTCATACAAATTTGTATGTCAAATTTTTAATGCACTTTTGTTAAATATTTGTAATATTACAAATTATGTAGTTCGCTATTTTTAAGCATTATACACTTCTTTCACTGTAAGCGATCATTTTCACTCTTTTTATGAAAACAGAAGACTGATGAATGGTCCGACAGTCGTTAATGTTTTGAAATGTTTATAATAAAAAAAAAAAGAAGAATAAAAATCAGAAGCCTCTCGTAAAACATCAAAAGTCAATTATGTTTTAAAATAGCAACAACAACAAAAAAATATAATAAAAAAAGATAAACCTTAAATTTTGAATTTGAGAGTTCCAAATTAAGTTATTATAGCAGAGACAGCGTCCTCTAAGTGTGGAAAAAGAAGGCGTTGTATTGTCCGAACAGCAGTACAAGAAACGTTACATTAGACGACCCTAAAGCAATCAAGAGACTTATACGATTCTCATCGTCGTGCAGTGCATGAGAGAGAAAATGCCAACGAAAAAGAAAGAGATAGAGCGAGATACATATTTGGATAGTTAGATAGATAGATAGATAGATAGATAGAGAGGGAGATAGAGGGAGATAGATGGAGAGAGAGAGAGAGAGAGAGAGAGAGAGAGAGAGAGAGAAAGAGAGAGAAGCGAGTAAGAAGCGCAATGGGAGGGGAGAGAGGGCGATTCAAAGCGACTGCAAGTGTTCTAAGAATAGAAATAAAGTACAATGACCATTTATACGCGATGAGCATTTTCATACAAAAACTATCTTTTTTTTCGTATCAAAAGCTATTTCATCTCAGCTATATAGAGATTTTTAATATTATGTGATCTTCGATATATATCAATTACTATTGAATCACAGCGCCAATGAAATATTTACGTAAATATATATAACGAAATTAAGTATGTAATTGAACTTGAATTTATTGATAATTGTATAATAAATACATTTGTTTACACAATTGTCTAAATTATTTTAGCGCATTATTAACAAAATTAGGGTCTTTAACCATTTAAAGAGGACTAGTAAATCAATTTTCAAATAAGTTTCATAATAATTCAAATCAATTTAGCAATTTTGTGTATATTATTCTACTAATTATTAAAACTGATTCTAAATATTAATAGTTAAAACATATTCAAAACATGTATATATATATATATATATATTATAATTTATTTACTTTTCTTACTTTTTAATAATTCCAACTGTATGTATATTTTAACAATATGGTTTTATATATTTTAAATAATACTTTTTATTACTAGAAAAAACTAACGGAGTTGATTATTCTCAAAATACAACGAGGCCTTATAATTCATTTTTAATTAAGTAAATTTCCGATTTCACGTAATATCGATATTCTATTTGAATTCTTGTATCGTGAAATATATTTAAATAAAAAACTTAACAAAAATCTACGAATTTTAACAAAAGCAATTGAATAGAATTTTAACGATTCGATAGAAGAATTTGCGCAAGACAAGCACTTCATAAACTGCGAGGTATTGAATTCCTTAGAAGTTGGTTTAATGCATTCCAGCTTTAATGAAAATAGTTATATGAAATCGAATAGAATTTTTTTTCGTATGTTATAATATAATGTACTTACAAATAAGTTTATATTGTTAATAAATTCTTATCAATAAAATAATGATCAAACTGTTGTATATTAAAAAGAAAAGATACTTTAATTATTGTTCATTCTATTCAAACTTTTTTGGACTTTAATAACTTTGAGATATTAAATAAAATAAAATTATAATTATGTCTATTTAATAGTTCAATATTAATAGTTACAAAAAATAAAATTAAAGCACAATTGATATAATTTTATTTCATAATTTTTAATGATTACTATTGTTTGAGTAGTTTGTGTGATTCTAAATAAATTAACGTAGAATTTCTAATTATATCTAAATTAATTTTTTAATATTTAAGTATTTATTTATTTATTTATTTCTTGAATTATGGTATATATTATTTGTATAATATAAATAAAGCATAATAATATTACTTATATAATATAAATTTTAAGTAAAACATTAATATTAATATGCATCGTTAAATACAAAAATTTTTTATAGGTATTTCTTATATAAAAAAAAAAAAAAAAAAAAAAAAAAAAAAAAAAAAAACAATACAAATAATTTAGTGAATAATTCCTATTGAATAGTAGATTAAACAATACTGAAGATAAATTGTTATGTTGAATTTTTGTTTTGTCTATTTTCACAGTTTTTATTAAAATATTTATATTTATATATTCTACGTAATTTTCTTTAAGATTATTACTAAACTTTTCATATAATATTTTTTCCTCTATATAAAAGCAATATTTTTATTTAGTTGAAGACATTTCATTTCATATTATACCTTATCTATTTTAATACATAATTATCGATTAGAAGATTTGTTGTTATTTATATCATATATGAAATCGTTCAAGTTCGCTATCTATATATTATCCCTAAATTGTATAACTTTATAGTTTTATAGCTTTTTGGTGTAGTTTTATCGAAATATATTTATAAGTCTTACCAAAATAATTTAATAGCTTGATTTGTTAATGTTTTATTGCTTTAAACAACACTACTTTGTAACGGCCATTTAAACGGCGAAATATTTTACCAACAAAAACTGCAATAATATCTAATATTTACTTGTTCTTTAATTACAAAAAAAAAGGAACGGATATAAATTCATCGCATTCGTGTATTTTTTTTTAATGTTTGTGTATAATACACATAGAGCACATTCGTTCGTTATGGAATCAAAATGCGCGGGCTGTGAGCTCACGAACTGTCGCGCCCGCTGGCTTATGAAGTCGTTGCCGTCTTGTAGTGTTGAGCTGTTGAGCTGTGTGTAGGGATAGATAGACAGACAGAAAGAAATGATAGACAGAGAGAAAGAAAGAGAGAAGTCTATGTCCGGCGCGCCGCGTGCCGCATTTCGATTATATTCACGCGAGGTGAGTGAGACTGGAGAGAAAAATGACTACTTCTGTTGGCCTACGTTTATATACAATACACAGAGAAAGAGAGATAGATAGATAGATAGAGAGAGAGATAGAGAGATAGAGAGAGAGAGAGAGAGTGAAGAAGATAGAGATAGACAGAGTATAAGCTGCTAAGCACATTGTTCGAGGTTCTCTTTATTATTTTTTTTTCTATATTCTATCCCTCTTCCATTCGATATCCATGATGTATATTGTACGTGTGCAAATAATGTATTTTTATTACTGATGCGTATAAAAATGATTTTTTTCTAGATGATCATATGTGAGTGAATCATTTTCAAAATTAATTGTTCACGCGCGTGCGCGCTCTCATACACACACACACAGGGAGCAGCCGGGTCAGACATCCAAACCACACAAAGTCTTGCCGTGTTTGATATACAGAGGGTCGTACACACAAACACATGTATTAATATATATATATATATATATATATATATATATATATATATATGTGTGTGTGTGTGGTGTTTGTGTGTGTGTGCGCGCGCGCGAGGGGGATTTGATATATGAGTATTTATGCATGTGTGCGCGTGCTTAGGTACGTTTTTTTGAGTCTTATTGTTTTGTTATCGATGCACATATAGTAGAAATCGACATTTGAAAATAAAAAACAGTTAGAGTATTATTATATATTATTATATAAGAAAATAAATGGAGTATATCCGAATTAAATAATCGTCGTGGTAAAGGAAATGAGGCTTATTTATAAAGCTTTACAACCAAGTATCAAATTAATGTCTAGTAAACACGACCATGGGGAAATTAATATTTAATAACAAACATAAACAATAGATTAAAATGATCGTGTTTGTTTCTGAATTATCTACATCAGTCGGTTTATATAGTAATATTACAATATAATGAAAATTAATTTATACCGCAAGATTTTAATTGATAAGCCATTTGATAATGGATGAATCTATTTGGAGTCAGTTGTGAAAATATTAACAATTTAGGACACTCGTTAGAGCTTAAATTTGATTAAACATATTAATAATTAATATCCATAAATCTAATTAATCCTCACATCGATGGATATTATTATGAGTGTGCCGGGATGGTAATTAAAAATTTTATTTTAATAATCAACGTATCGCCGATGTTTTCTCATTAAACAAAGAAAAATTATTTCTTATTATTTAAGAACTTTCTGAAGAATCGGATTCTTTTCCATTCGTCCTCCCTATAATTGTACAGAGTCCCGCGGAGCCGCTATTCAATCCTACTTAAGCGCCGATTAATTATGTAATAACTAGTCATGCTTCAAGTGCAAATGGAAAAAGCAAAGGAAGGAAGCCTCGTTGGCATAGCCGAGTATTGCACGGGTGCGGGGTGCGCGGGAGCCGCGGCACTTGAAATTTCTGGGAGAAAATTCGAGCGCGGGACAAAGCGCGAATGATCGACACACAGTCAGTGGCTCCATCGGGAAGCAGGAGTGTGCGTGTACGCAGGCGCGCGCGAGCTTTGTTCGCGCAGATGAATCACGCAAACGATCCTCGCGATCAGCTGCCCCGTGTCGGGGAGTCGCAGCGCGTAGCACGCGAAATCGATTAGTCAGCGGACGCGATGATTTCTTTCTCCGGAGCGAACGAGGCGCGCCGAGTGCCTGTGACTGGCATCTTTCATTTTTTGCTTTATTATTATTCCGGCTTTCTTTCGCCGAGGCTCGATTTCACTACCTTGGCCAGTGCGACCATACCGTTTTATTAATAATGCTGAATTAAATGCTTGGAGGAAGGACTTGCTGTCGAAGCTATAAGGACTTCGAAATTCTCTGCTATTTAGCACAAAGAATTTTGTTTACTTAATGTTGATGTTTAGATCTTTCCAGCCATTCATTAACAATTGTCAGCTCTTTTAGCGTAAATTTAATTTTAATATGATCTTGAATGCTTTGGCGCGTCATTAATATTTACAATTCTTGATTGCATAAAAAAAAAACAAACAAACCAATATACTTAAAGTATGGGCATCAAAGTGTACCATAGATTATTTATTTTCATATTTTTATGGCAATTCTATTTTGACTTTCGTATTTTGGAAGTATTATTTTCAGCAAAATTTTCCATTTTTATTTTCTTATTCATACATATATATATATATATATATAAGCAGTGCATAATTAAATATTGCATTATTATAAGAATCGAAATAGTATCAGAAAATAAAAGTTGTGATAATCTTGTTTCTCACTTTTGATTTTTGTAGAAAAAAAATGTGCATAATAGCGAATGATTCAATTGCTAGTGGCCTAATATTTATTTGGCAAAAGAAATAATAATTTTATATTAATTGCTTATTATTATAATCGTAAATTGAATTTATTTATAAATTACAGATTTAATTTCACTTTTGCCTTTAAATAAATAATTATAAAATTTTATTTTTATTCAACCGTACCTTTATAATTAATATCTGATTAATTTTATATGACAAATATATTTATTTCATTTAAGATATGCAAGGAAATGCTTAAGCGTATATGTTAAACTTTGTATAAAAAAATTTAATTAGTATTCGAAATTTCTTCTAATTTGAATTAGAATCTAATCTAATTTTAAATTAAAAATCCTATGAATCGAATACAGGATGATAACAATCATAAAAAATACATTATCTTGCGTTACTTTATATTTATATTATATTTTATGTTTATAATAGCTCATTTTTTCTATTCAATTATGAAAGAGGCCAATTTAAAGGATTTTCTATATCTCAGATAATTCATTGGCATATAAATTATAATAGATAATACAGAATTGAGTTGCTTGTTAAATTCCATATTAAATTAGTAATATAAATAAAGTAAGGCTTATTTGGGTGAAAAGTTATTCGCCTAAGATGTATAATTACATGAAGTGGTCCTGTATGTATAACTGTATAAAGATGTCCTGTACATTATATTTTAGAAAATTTATTAGATATTAAATATGATTCGTACGAATCTAATGGATGAAAAACTTCGAAAAAAAAGAAGATCAGACATATCGCATTAAACTTTAGTTTTGTACGTTAAAAAGACCAATAAAAGGAATTAGCAATTATGAATGACCGACAAGTGATCACATTCGCCTCAGTCAATTAAATGAGATCTTATTGTATCGTAAGAACGCGAACTATACTGCACGTGTCATCTTTGAAGGCTACGCGTGTAGGTGCTGCACATGTAGCGTGTAAAGTAATTGCGATTGTATACACCGTCAACTAACATATACGTAGAAAAGAAAAATGTTTGGTTAAGCGAAGATAAACGTTTGGTTGTCTGAAAATGTTATTTCATAAGTTAATCATAATTCAAAAAAATTAAAACAATTATTATGTAATTTTCTATACCTATATTAATTTTTCTATTAATTAACAAAATTTTATTGTACATTTTATTATTAAATCTTAAAAAGAATCAATATTAATTATTTTTTACTTTCACAATATTAGTACATTTCCTTTTGTTATCTCGACGCATTAAATGTTTCTAAAAGTAACAGTCAAAATAATGTGTGTGTGTATATGTGTGTGTGTGTGCGTGTGTGTGTACTATATATATATATATATATATATATATATATATATAGTAGGTAAAGTGACTGTATTTTTCTATTGGTTACGTGAATTAAAAACGAGTTTCTCATATCCTTAATGTACAAATTGGACAAAAAATTATTAGATAAATTTAAAAACTGATTCCTAGCACAAGAAAATGTTTGAATATGGTCTTTAGTTTTGCTGTTATACCTCCTGCTGTTCTACACGGGAAAGAATAGAGTTTTTGCCTTTTGAATATTTGGGTGGTGCCAGTCACAAGACTTTCTCTCGTAGAATTTTATGTTGTATAAAGTGAATACGTAGGGGCTAAGTGCAGTATGTGAAGAATTTTCACTGCATGTGGTATTAAAAGAAAAAGACTTGAGACATGTAGTTTCAATCATATCAATAAATTTAATTAGCGAATGAAGAGTATGACCATATGATTTATAAGAAGATTCTGTGTTCTCTTTTGAATTTTAAGTGTAGTAAAAAAAGTACAAATTTATTTTTGTTTATAACAACTGTGCTATTAACAATATACTTATTTCTTTCTAAATATAATCGTCTGATTTTCGCATAATTTGATAACATTATATAATAAATATTTGAATATTTGGTGATATTTACAATATGTACAACATATGCTTAAGGCAAATTTAAAATATATGTCTTCTACTTATCAGCTACTCAATTTAATAAGTAAATCAGATACATGAATTTAATTGTTGGAATAAAATGTTGTTGTTGTATAATAGCACGAAATGGCTTCTTTAAAAATTTCTTAAAGGAAAAATCTAACTAATATATTTCAAGTATCGTAAGTCATATTGACAACATCAATGAAGAGAAATTTTGTATATTTTGATTTTACAATTACAATATCATAAAGCAGCAATATTTATGTAAGTAGCATATTAACATTGTTTTAGTTTATCAATTTAAAATTATATGATTTTTATTTTATAAAAAATTTAATAGCTTAATTCAGTATAAAAAGCATTTATTATCTAAAACATTTTAATCCGAATATATTTTTCATTATACATGTATATGGTTAAATTATTAATATTTACATTAACATTTAACGTTAAAGTTTACATAAAAAATAACATTCAATCCTTATATTATTTGATTTATAAAAATATTTCTACTTTAAAATATTATTACATCTATTTTCAGGGAAGTATTTTAAATGAATAGTCCTATAATTATTTTACAATATCATAATGAATCATACAAAGTAATTAAAGCATGGTTGAAGAAAAAAATTGGATATGTCATTCCATTAGAACTTATTGGAAATAGAGCGAGACATTATTAAAAAAGAAATTAGTGAATTCAGGCAATGTTACTGTAATCTGGTCATGTTGCATAGATACTAATATTCCAAGGCCAAATATAGAAATATAAGTAAGAAAGCGTGTATAATTGTGCTAATGAAAGTAATTGAAATTAGTCAAAAACTATATTTGTAAAATATTAAGCGCTTTTACTCACTGAATTACACATTATGTTATTTATAAATAATAAAAGCTAATCGAAGAAAAACTTGATTAGTCCTAAAAATTAATTAATATTGTATGTAATTAAATCATTAGTATTTAAAAAGATTTTATTGTTATAAAAATTGTATATATGTTATTAATACAAATATTAAAAACATATTAAAAAAAATATATTAAAAATATTTTATATCGAATAAATTAATTCCTTCTAATGATTCTGTTCCGTAATTTAATATAATTTTTAAGTATATTTTCCTTAATTTAACATTATTAAAGAGCAAAATTTCTATGCTCTCGTAAAATGATTAGAGTTAAAAAATTTCTCCTATCTCTTTGGTCAGCAGAATTTTAGAAATAACTTAACTAATAAGCATCTACTGCATTTTGCCTTTATATAATCATAAATCTAGGCATTTGTTTTTCTCTCTTCTTAAAAATACATACGTACATATAACTTGTACAAAGTCAATGTCATGAATTACCAAAACGAATAAGACAATAAAAAGGACCAAGGTTTTCCATTCGCTCCGATGAATACATAAAGTGTATGTGACGCATTTTTCTTTGTTTGCATGACTTGAAGCCCACTGCGGTGAAATTTGAAAGGTGTTTTTATAGTTTTTACATGATTTTTTTCTTCTTTATTTATAATTGAAATTTTATTAGTTGTTTGAAGAAATGAAGAAGTGTTCATTTACTTATTAACTAAGTTGAGAATGATAGATAGATATATTGAAGTTTTCTCGTAAACAGCACTAACTTAGACATTGATTTGTATCGTCAGTAGCCTAATATGCTGAAGATATAATCGGATAGTTGGATAAAAGAATAAATTATATACATTGTATGTGGTAAATGGAGAAATTTGTATAATTATAGTTATGTTCATATAAGTATAAATATTTCTTGTCCCTTATTAGTCTAAGCATGCATAAATATAAAAACTAACTGCACGCGAATAGTTATCCTTCCATTATACGATTATTATATTTATAACAAGAATATAATTTGATTCTTTTAACGATAAAATAATTACATTAAACATAATATAAATATGCATCTAACCTCGTTGCCCATTAAAATTAACTCACAGATAAACGCTATTCCACTTGCTTTATTTTATTTTAAAGCCAACTACGAATTAAAAAATATTGATTCTTTCGACGAGATAAAACGCTGTCTGTCTTTCTTGATTATTATAGAAATTCTAAAAATGTTACTCGATGACTAACTATAATTCTGTACTATAATACTTTATTATGAAAGTTTTAATCTATTAGCTTTACATGGCCCGAGTTTTATTCGGCTTGTTAAATAGGCTTAAGCACTTATTAAAAGAAAAAGGGACACGACCAATGGGCACGACCAAAATTAAGGCGATTAAACGTCAAAAATCGATCAGATCATTCGGCTTATGCGATCGAAGAATTCTGAGTTCCTAACATTCCAGAAAATTAGGGATACTATTGACATAAATGAAATGTGCGTATTGAAAGGAATAAAAAAATCAAGGTCTCTTTTCGGTCCCATCGTACACAGCTATTTATTTCTCTTTGTTCGTGTGTGTAGCTTCGACTCAATGAACGGCAGCCGGTTACGCTTGTACGCCTAAAATACGTATATTATTTATCCGTTCGTCATCACGCACCTCGCGAAAATCACTCACTCGTCCGCTCATTCTTCTCTTTCCATCGCCGTTTGTCTGTCTGCTTGTCGGTCTGTTGAGCTTCCCCCCCCCCGCCCCTCCTTCCCAACCCGTCCCGCCCTGCCCGTCCCGTTCGCTTTATCTCTCTCTCTCTCTCTCTCTCTCTCTCTCTCTCTCTCTCTCTCTCTCTCCTGAGCACTATATATATGAGCGTGAAACTCGTGACGACGGTTGTACGCGCGCGCGCGCCGCCGTTGCCGCCGCCACTGCCGCCGCTACCACCGCCACCGCCGCCGGAAATTTTGAATGGGGAATCCGTAGAGTCGTTTCTGCTGCCATTGCCGGCATCATGTGCTTTCCTCTCGTCCCTCCCAATGCAGTAGTAATGACTGTTTGAACGGGTACTCTCATTTCTACATACACATGCGAATTGGAGACCGAAATCATTCTTTTTCGGGGTGCATTCGCGTTCTGAGTGGCCGACGGTTTGATTGTCGAAGCTCGATTCAACGCGTTGAATGGAGCTCCGTTTTATTGATATTTCAACCAAGTTGTTTAACGCAAACGAACGATTATCGTGAATGAATGAATGGATGGGCGATTGAATGAATGAAAGCTTGCGATGCCGAATTAACGCTGTAATTGTATGGGATAGGGTAGATGTTATACTAATTACTTAATAATTTGTATTAGTACTTTCACTACTCATTTTAGATAAGGATTTGGTATCTTCATAAGTTAAGGGTTTTCGAATTACCATGCTTACATTGTAATCGCAAAGTAGTAAGCGTCTCATGAGTCAGACATGTGTGTCCACCACTTTCCTTGCACCGCTTCTTATTTTTAATCTCAAGTTTATTCAATACCAATCGACAGTAAACATTGATATTTTTTTAATCTAATTGTAGATATTACGTAATTTCCAATGACGGAGGTCGTAATATTTATTTAAATTAATTTTGGAACCAAGTCAAATAGAAATTAATAATGTAAGCCTATTATTCGACAATTAATCATAAATTGTGACGCTAGCGTTAATACAATTGTTTATTTCACTACTTGAACGTATTTTTCATCACACGATAATGTAAAATACAATAATTTATAAATCAAATATCCGTATTAAAGAATTATAGAATCATTTATAAATTTGTTTCTTCGATAAAATGTTTGCGTTAAAATTTTGTCTCGATAACTAATGTATTGTTTAATAAGTATATTCTTTAAAAACAATGCGTATTTATTGATTATTTATTTAAATGTTTGTCCGAAATTATTCTTCAAAAAATATTACATACAAAATAGTTGTTTCGGTGTCCTTGAAATCAAAATGAAATTCGTGCCTTGACTGAATCTTCGATCTACCGTACTTTTTTTATGCAGGAATCGTAGGTAAACAAAACCGACGCATCGTCATTCTTTTTGCTTTTCCCCTTACGTTCGACGATAATGAAGAAATTTGAGTGCATATATGCGTAACGTTCACTTCAATTTTTATGTTACATACTCCAACTGTTGACGATATTTTTTGCAAATTTTAGTATGCATTCGAATCATATATAAGCATAAATTAGAGTTTAATGATATTTATTCATTATATTAATATAGAATGTCAATAGAATATATTTATATCTGCACATGCTTTATGGGCGACGATTTCTATTTTCGAGCATAAAAAAATTGATTTAATGAAAATCATAGCTAGAATAAAGAAATTAATTCTTAGAATTATTTCTACGTATATAGAACTGTAATTGCAATAAATTATGTTTTTCTTGTACTATTGAGTTAAGTATTAATTTGAATATCTTTAAATGTGGCTGTGCTGCCTTAATTTATTTTATAAGATACTTCCATGTACAGACTGATTAGAATTACAGGAGTGAATGCAAATATAACAATTTGAATGCGAAGTGTATAAAAATTTAAAATCAAATATATACATTGAATAATCGATAAAAATAAGATAGCGTTACGCCAAGTTCTGCGACTGTTGTACAATGGAGTAATTTCTACTACATTTCTTTTAAGAAAAATTCTAATTATTTTACGTCTTGGTTATCGAATCATTGAAAATGCATAATATTATATGATTACAATATGATAAAACCAATGTAAAACAATGGAAGATTAAAGTACTACTTGATATCCATTGAAACAAGGAATTTCTGACAGGGCTTCGGTCACGCTTTAGCATGATTTATCTGGTTCACACTTAATGAACCCCACGAGGAAGAGGGGAGGGAGGGAGGTAGGGAGGGGGGGGGACTGCGACAAATTTGATTATGAGCTGTACGTGGTAATGACCGTTAGGGATAACGCTGGCAGTATACGAAAAGCGCTGATAAAATTTACGGGTTTTAAACGTTATATTTATAAAATACTCACCGGAATTGTAATATTCCTTAAAGTAGCGTGTCGCCGCACGCTGGACGATCGAGTAATATAAGTTCACGTATGACGTCGACTGATTTTGTGCGGAGAGCGCCATTTATGCCGACTTTAGTCCTGCTTCTTTACACAAAATATATGTGTATACCTATATGTATGTATTAAATATATATAAATATATTTATATAAATATATATATATATATATATATATATATATATATATATATATATATACACTTGTGCTTGTGTGTGTGCGCGCGCACGTGTATGCGTGATGTGTGAGAACGCGTGTATGTGCTTACGGGTATGTGTATACGTCTATGTTTACATCTGCATATTTCCTTCAATGTATCTATATGTGCGCGCGGGCGTGTGTGTGTGTGTGTGTGTGTGCGTGCGTGTGCGTAGATAGATAGATTTATGTATATTAAGTATTTATGTATTCATGTATGCACACATTTGCATATGCATATATATAAATATACAAACATATATCTATACGTGTAAGTGTGCATGTGCATATAGAAGTGTATTTCTGCACGTATGTGTATATATATATATATATATATATATAACTAGATATATAAATGTATGTACGGAGCAATTTGTCGTTCGTTTCGACGAGAATTGGAGGACAATTTCCAGTGTACTTTGACGTGTACTTTACGAACTCGCACGTCGAGCACACGACAAAAAAGAAGTAGACGTACGATCGATGGGCCCCGCACACGCGTCTCTCTTGTCTCTCTTGGCGGACTTTTCCTTCCCGTTCGTCCGCCCGTGTGCGCGCGCGAAAAAACGAGCGCCAACGACGAAAAGCGAACCGAAAGAAAAACGAAACAACACACTCGCGTACACGCACACGTACACTTGCTACCGCTGGACGGAGCGCCAAAGAGAAAAGGGTGAAAACTACTCCGCTCTCGCGTGCCGACTTGCGGCGTGCGCGCGCACACGCGTTCGATGTATGTCCCTCTTACTCTTTATTCCTCTTTATCCTTCACCTCCTTTCTCTCTCTCTCTCTCTCTCTCTGTATCTCTCTCTATATCTCTTGTTCTCTCTCTTTCTCTCCCTTTTTCACTCTCGTTTTTGTCTATCTATCTACCTTTGTCTGTCTGTCCGTACCGCTGTCCTCCTCCTATCCCTGCTTATGAATGTGCATGGAAAATAACACGACGGACATGTGTATGCGTGGACGCGCGCTTCGAAAAGTCGCGTGCGTGCGGGTGAAAGCGACACTCCGATACTAACACACACGCGCGCACTCGTGCCTTGCACGCGCCTGATTATTCAGTAGTAACAGCTGGCTTTTCCGACGTTATGGGCCGCGCGGCTCCGCCCTTCCTTATTTTTTGCCGGCGGCGGGACGTCGGCGACGACCAGGCGCTCCAATTTTGCTCTTGTTGCTCCTTTTGTTGTTGCTGCTGCTGTTGCTGCTGCTGCTGCTGCTGCTTTTGTTGCTGCTGTTGTCGTGGTTGACGCTCTTTATCGAGCAGCGATGACTCGTTGCCGATGCTGCTCGCGGTGGCAGCGGTACTCCAGTTTGCTGCTGCTTCTGCTGCTGCACCGCACGACAACGAAGTATATAGGCCGCCAGGATTTCGCATGTCCTTCGCTTCTCCAGGGAGCGCTGTCCTCTCGATTTCTCCGTCGGCTGCTACGACTCCCTCGTACTCTTCCCGCCTCTACTTCTCAACGTGATTGGTCGACGGCGTGGAGATAACTAGCTCGAACTCTCGACTTCGCATCTCCGTGACTCGCCGATGAGGGTTTACGCAGCCGAGAAAATAATGTAAGGATCGTCCTTAGCTCGCTTAGTCCTTCCGCCGGTCCGTACGGGGCCGTCGCAGTTCGTAGCGTCGAGCGCGCGCGCGCCGGTATACGCCAAACTCTCTCTCACTCGGCTCGCGCGGGGTTTTCAGACACACAGAGAGTGGCGCGCGTTCGTCGTTGTCGTCCGTCTCTCCGGCCGGGGCCCCCCCGAGGTATACACACGACGGGAGTAGAGTAGTGTGTTGTATTACTCTCCTCGTTGCGAGTCGCCGCCACCGCCGCTGCTGCTGCTGCCGCCGCCGCCGCCGCCGTTGCCGCCGCCGACGCCGTTGCTTGCGCCAAGACCGAGACGGCGCTGGCGGTGGCGAAGCGCAACGTTGCCACGCTTCCACAAAGAGAGAGGGAGATGGTACCGGCTCGCTTGTGCTCTCTCCCTCTACGTTCCGAAGCCAATCCAGTTCGGAATCATGTCCCCACCAGCGAGAGTGATTCGTCGCTGCTGCGGAAGAGAGATGGAAGGGGCGCCACTGTGTACGTGCATGCGTGCGTGCGTCGGGAGGAGAACGAGCCCGTTAACGCCAGACCATCGGCAGATATGAGCTAAAGAGTGAGAGAGAGAAACACACACACATAACGACTACAGCTACGACGCAGATGACGACGACGACGACGCAACGACGATGAAGGAGGCGAAAGAGGAGGACTGCGTGAAGCTACGACAAAGTGGAGAGGGCGGCTGTGGTGGGGGAGGAGAAGGAGGAAGAATTGGTAGTCCCCTACCTATGAGATGTAAAATAAGATAAATAGATAGAGAGGTAGATAGATAGATAGATAGATAGATAGATAGGTAGATAGATAGATAGATAGATAGGTAGATAGATAGATAGATAGATAGATAGGTAGATAGATAGATAGATAGATAGATAGGTAGATAGATAGATAGATAGATAGATAGGTAGATAGATAGATAGATATATAGATAAATAGATAGATAGATAGATAGATAAAGTTATATAGATGGATAGATATATAGATAGTTAGCTAGATAGGTAGAAAAATAGATAGATGGAACGAGAGCGAGAAAGACAGACAGAGAGAGAGCTAGAATGAGTGGGCAGGAGGGAATTGGGATCGGCCAGGGTGAAAAAGTTATGTTGGTCCGTTGCTAGAAGTAATAGTAGTGGTAGTATCAGCGGCAGCAGCAGCGGGAGCGGCGGTGGCGGCGGCGTCGGTTGCGGCGGCAGCGACGGCAGCGGCAGCGGCGGCGGCAGCGGCAGCAGCAGCAATAGAAAATGGAGTGGGGCTCCGATGGGTTGTCGCGCTAGAGTCGCGGTAGAGGAAGCGAGAGGAGGCGAGAGCAAGAGAGTCGGTGGAGTTGGACATAGTCTGAGCCGACATAGGATAGGAGCGACGAGAGGAGGGCGCCCCTGAAAGTGCGCTGGAGGAGGAGGAGGAGGGGGAGGAAGGCCGGCGTTGGAAAAAAGAGGTGCGAGAGAGGCGAAAGAGTTGAGCGACGAGAGAAAGAGATGGAGTCGCCCGGAGAAAGAGCGGGGATTCCCCAGTCTCGGTGGGCTAACCGCTTGTATATATGTATATATGGTA
>NW_011948413.1:13967799-13968226 GCF_000503995.2 Ceratosolen solmsi marchali
GAGAGAGAGAGAGAGAGAGAGAAAGATTCGTGAGAGAGGTGCGGAGAGGAGAGGTAGGGAGTGAGAGAGCGCGAGAATGATGCGACGCACGGGAGGGGGGAGAGACGAAGCAGAAAAAATGGGCTGGTATACGTAAACGTACTCAGATGTACGTGGGAGAGCGAGCAGCAGAGAGAGTGAGAGAGTGAGAGAGAAAGAGAGTGAGAGAGAGAGATAGAAAGAGAGAGAGAGAGAGAGAGAGAGAGAGAGAGAGAGAGAGAGAGAGAGAGAGGAAGGTATGGTGCCGCCGACTACTACGACGGTGGCGGCAGCGACGAGGCCTCTCCCAAATCAATATTACTCGTTTAAAAAAAGCACCTGTAATCACGCACTTCGTCCGCGACTTCCGAAACCATCCCCTCCCCCCCCCCCCCCCCCCCCCCCCCCA
>NW_011948413.1:13968321-14023620 GCF_000503995.2 Ceratosolen solmsi marchali
GCTCTTTCCAAACCTGCGAGTTACTGCTTGTTCGAGTGATTGCATTCAAGGGGAAATGGAGATCAACGTTTTTGCTCGAATTTGAGCAAAACTTTACTTTTATTTTTCCTGACTTTTTATCCCATTCTTTTCTTCATTCACTGTTTCTTACCCAGAACTTACTAAGATGAAGAGGGATATATTGTTCGAACCTTGACCTACAATATTAAAAGCTATCTTTCGGTAAGTTCTGAATTCTTAAAATTTATACACTGCAGATTATCTGTGCATAAACATCATTCATATCGATTATATGCTCTATGATTATTCTGTATGCATTACATAATTACCGCAGTCGCGTTAATTATAATTTGAACAATTAGTCGTATCTTTTAAGGCCCAATTATTTCTGAATTTAATTTTGTAAGTTACTACTAAGAGCATAAGATAATTGTCATATTAAATCCTGTTGATGACGATTTAAATCTAATATCACAAAATACATTCATAACTTATACTTCTCTATATTAATTCTCAGCGATTTAATTCCGCGTAGGTGGGTACTTCAAAATTTAATTGTTCCTTATTATGGCATTTAAATGAATGAAAAACGAAAAGTTACTTTTCGTATTCCATAATTTTTGCATTACAGTTGCATTTATTAACATTTAGTGGTTGTATTAAAAATATTTATGGAAAGACAATCGATTTTCAGGTAAAACTTATTGAGCAATCGTTTCGAAAGTAATTTTAGATAAGATAAAAAATCTGTTGCCGTGCAGGCGATTATCGTTAAAAACTTTAGCCTATGTTTTACTATTACAACTAACGCCAATTGATAAATATTAATACTTTTTTCTTTCTTTCTGTTTATTTTAAATATAATATAATATTGTTTTTAGTTAGCGTGCATATTGAGCACAAATTCTCGATATATTTTACTGCTGCATAAATGCGTATTAATCTCAATAAAAGCAGTACTTATATGTAAAATATAAATTGTTTCTTGTTATTGCACAAATATGTAAATTAGTAAAATTCTTGCAAAATTCTTAAAATCCATTAGAATACTTATTTTAGAATAAAATTAAAATGGCCGAGAGAGAGAGAGAGAGCTGGATTTTTTTTTAAAGTAAATCCAAATAAAAAAATTTTCGAGTTCCCGGTAGCCAACTTTAACACATGAATAGTAAAATAGCATAATAAAACATTGTTTGTGTGCGTAAAAAAGTAAAAAATCATGTAAATTTCTTGTTAAAAATAATTAATTCATTAATATTCATAAGTTTGAATAATAAATATTTTTAAAGTAATCAAACAGTAAGATAGCATATTTTGAATGATAAAGAAGTATCTTTTTTTTTTAATTAATACAATATTTACTTCTATAATTTGTTAAAGTAAAATTATATTTATTTCCTCATATATATTTAAAAATAATACATTATTTGGATTGGATTTGTATTATTTACTTTGGCAATTTTTAAATTAGAAATTAAATAAATGTATTGAAAATATTTCGGATGAATTAAACGTGCATTTCTACATTTAAAGATATTTATTTTTTTTTATGTATAATTGACAGATTGGTAATATAAATTATTTAAAAGTGCTGAGGTGATTTGAATATATAATATTATAATAATAATAAAATTAAAATAACCACAATACGGTTTTTTTTTCTTTTCAGACAAAATAATGTAATCGATAAATTAACTTCTCTGTAAATATAATTTCTCGATAATTATTATTTATTAAAATTTCATATTAACTCGAGACTAAGGAATTTATAAATCCGTGGCTTAACATGAATTATGATAACTATAGGTGAAAAATTTATAATAATAAATATTTATATGAATATATCATTATTCCTAATGTACTTTAGTACAATATATTATTTTATTAATTGATGCTTATAAGTAGTCAGGAAATGTAATATTTGTAAAGATTAGTAAACCATATCGAAGAATAGAAATTTATTATTCGTCCGAACTTATCAGTTAAAGTGATAACTTCTGTGTAATTAATTATAATGAGTTTGCTCTAATAGTCCTTTATTAGATTATACAAATAGCATGGGAATAATATTCTCTACAATTTGTTGGAAGTCCATTATACTTTGTTCGTAACCTCAATATATGAAATATAACAATTCATGACAATATACAGATATATTTTGAAAATTGTATAGCATAAAAATCTAAAATTAACTGACATTTATAGATGAATGTTCGCTTAGGAATTACTTAGAAGACTACTTAAATATCTCGATTATTAGTTAATATCAATTTTTACACTTTATAACCTTATTTAGTATTCCCGATGGTCAAATATAATCATTTAAAGATTTAAAATAAGAGAACTTTTTGAAATAATTTTGAAAACTGATTTAATAATTTGAAACAGAAACAATTTTAATTTATATTTCATTCGTTCCAATCGATATTTTTTATTATTTAAAAACGTTTATTTATGCGTTCTATATAAATCCATAGTAATATTTTTTACGTATAATTTAAAAAAATCAACGAAATAATACTTTATTGAAAAAGATTGATTGTTATGTCTCATTAAAAGGTAGAATATATAATTTGAGCACGAAATAACGAAATGCTTTTAAAATAAGGGCAATAAAGATTTTTACTGGAAGTAGAAAATAAAATTATTTTACTATACTTAAATATTCCTATTGCTTATCAATTTTAAATAATTTATTTATTAAAACTGATATAAAACTTACATTAATATTGAAAAAAATTAATTAGGTGAGTAAAAAATTAATCTTAGTTAAATACTTTGAATATTCTGCATTTTTATTTCCATACGATAATAAAGATTCAATTCACCTCAGCACTTATTTTAGATAAAATTAAAAAATTCACCATAATTTTAATGAAATGATTATACAAATAATTATCTGATATAAATCTCAAATACTTTGATTACTTTGTAAATTACCATAATTATTGCATTTAGATTCCTATTAAAATATCTATGCATAGAATCGTACTTTATTTATGAATGAAAATTTTCAAATATACACTTATCTAATAATGACGATTACATATTTTCATTTATATGAGCACTGAAACATTGTATAGATATGACTTTACTTGGTGAAGTAAAGAATTTCCGTTTTGTTTACCTAGGTGATGGTAAGTAAGTCATATTTTAAAAATCCTTCATTTTCATACAACGACAACTTTAACATTACTTGCACATAGTAATTTAAAATCCGTAGAGAAACAACAGATTTATCCAAGACTTTGTAAGAAAATACAAACAAAGAAGGATAATAGTGGCGTCGATATCCGGAGAAGTCAAAACAATAGGATACTTTTCGTGCGAACGGGCTTCCGTGAGGTTTTCCAGGCATCGAGAAAGGTCAAGTTGGCTATCTGGAAGACCGAGAATTCTTTCGTTAAACTGTCTTGTTTTCTTGTTCTTGTTTTTTTTTTTTTTTTTTTTTTTTTTTTTTTTTTTTTTTTATAGGAAAATTGTAGCGCATCGTCGCTCACTTTGTGAAAGTCGCTTACGCGCATTCATTCGAATATTTTCCCGCCAAGAATCGCGGCGCGCAAAGTTGGATGGACTTTTTCCTTATCACTTCAGCGCTTGTGCAGGTATATGTTTTTATTTTTTTTTTCTTCCAGTTATATTTATTCTTCATCCCTTAGTAAAGTATTGTCGTTACACTATTATAAATAAAGATATCGATAATATTGTTTTTCAATGATTAGATTGTTAGTACGTTTTTTCAAGGCTTATCAATTTTTTATATTAAAAAAATAATGTCTCAATGTTATTTGATACGAATGCAGTGTTTCATTATCTTTGATTATTTATAATTAAAGTAAATACTACTAATTGTAATAGTTGCTTATCATCATTAGTTATAAGAATTTATTTACTCAATATCGTTAAGGTATGTGAAATTTCAAAATCAGATCCAAATGTTTTACAAATACTTTAAGTCGATCGAAATATATGTTTGTTTGTTTTGTATTTACAAAGGTCTTCCAAAAAATGTAAAAGAGAAATATTAAGCATTTAATTCAATCATAAAATAATGTAAAAACTATAATAAACATACAAATTCTCTTAATGTTATTTAGAAAAAGTTATGTATGTATTATCGAAATAAACATACGTGGTTTAAAATAATTATGAAAACTATTTGTCTTTCATATAATTATTTTATCATATATATTTATGATATATATGGTAATATTTGTAACGTACTAATCAACATTTAAACTGATATTGTAGAAAAATTAATAACCTATACTAACAAGATTTTGTTGAGGAATACCGATTATAATTTAAGCTTAAATAATTATATTTACTATGCATAATATTGCTTCCTTAAAAGTACGACGTACTTTATAGTTTATATAAAATTAATTCAAATATAATTCTCATTACTTGTAAAATCAATTGTTCATTAATCAAGTTAAGTTCATAAAACAACACTTTTTATAACGTATATAAAATATTTTTATATAATATACGTCACATCGATTATACCTATGTAGAAAGCAGTATTACAGATATGGTTTTCTTTTTTTTTTTTTTTTTTTTGAAGTCTTGTTTAATGAAAAATATAGAATACATGAAAGATATTGAATTTCAAGATCAATGTATTATTAGGTTTTAAAAATTCTTTGAAATATCAGTTATGCACATAAAAATAAAATACAATCCATGTATTAATATTAGTAATAACATCTGCAATATTGAAGTGGATTTTTCATTATTTAGATTTAATTTAATAAGTCATTATTTATTAAATAAAAATTTTACGAAAATTTGAAGTATCATCCTAATTATTACTTTATTTAATAGAGAGTAAAGATTAAAGACAACTAGTTTTCTGGATGCTGTTTCAGGCTCAGAACATAAACATCAAGAATGTAATAAAATGAAGCAGACATTGCAACTTAAAGTAACTTTATTTATTTATAATCATTTAAGTTTTATAAGCATTGACAAGAATTTCATATAATTTTTCATTTCCAATAGTTCAATTACTTAATGACTTAATTGAAGAGTATTTATAGCACTTATGATATTTTATATACGTGTGTGTGCAACAGATTTTTATTATAATGAATGCTTTACTAAGCAAGTACTTTCTATTTAAAATTTTTGTAAAAATTGTTTATTATTTTATAAACAGTATGGAAAATGATAACATTGTTCTATTATTACTATTTTTATATTAATTATCCATATTAATTTTTCTAAAAAATATTCGATAAGTTATTATAGACAGAATATTTAATATTATATTGTTAGATTAGAGTTGGTTATGAATGATTTTAATTGCTTTTATAAATATGTGATTTTGAATGGATAGAATTATTTTTATTTTGCATTCATTTTAGGAAAATAAAGAGATTATATACTTTATTATCATAAACTATCAAAGTATTAATACTAAGCTATCAACAAAAATAATGCTAAAATAATGCTGTCATTCTCTACGTAAAGTGACATTTACTTTTAAGCGTTCATTTTATACTTAATTATGTCGTTTCTCTAGAACATATCGTATTATCATTTTATGAATAATAAACTGTTGTTGAATTGTTTCATGGGTAACCAAAATGATAAATAGTATACATAATAACTGTTTATATTTATTATGTAAAAAATTTTGTCAATATTTACTTATAACAGCTTTCTGATTTAAGACGTTTTAAAATTAAAATTACATTATTTAAAAAGAACCAATATTATATACAATAGAAAATTATTTTTTTTTATTAAAGAACATTAGTTGTTTGTAAGTAGCTAATTTATAAATTTTGTTTAATATCCTTCTGTATAATTTAAACGATGATTTCCAAGATGAATCTTCGTAATATTTTATTTAATGAACTAATTAAATCCTGATAAAGATGTATTTTAATTTTTTATCTTTATTTGATCCTATTATGAATATTTCAAATTACTTTTTCAAAATAGTCCGCCAATTTGAAGGTATAATTATATTTGTAAGTTCATTTATATTTGATGGATTGATATTGTTATAGAAGAGAATTTAAAATATATTAAATTTATTTACATATATTGTTTGACAGAACTAAAACAGATTCTACAATTTGTATATAAATTACTTTCAAATAATATTTTAGTATTAAACTTTTCAATATAATTAAAATTTTGTTAAATATGTTAAGACATTGATTTATTACATGAACATTAAATAGAGTTACAATTAAGAAAGAGTTACTTAACACTTGAAATTTAATTAAACAATCTTATATTCTAATAACAATCTTAGATATAATCTTTGGAATTTAGATGGATATAATGTTTTCGATGTAAAATTTAATTGCATACAAAATCTTTGTATGCATGTACCTGTATATTATAGATGCTTTAAAGAATGTCTTGTCACTGATAAGTTTTATATAATACTTGAAAAGATATATTTTTTATTATGCATATTATATTGAGTTTAGATATTATTTGAATATAAGGCGTGTCATAAGTTAAATTTAAACAAAATCAAGTTCAAATGAAATACTAGAATTTTGAATAAATTCCTTTAAATAAAGTCATCATCTCTTTATAAAAGGTTTGCAGACAATTATAATTCATGCCGAGACTAAGCAATGACTCTATATTTAATAATACATTAAATATATTTTATATTAGAACATTTTCGATAATTTATATATAACTAATAATTGTTATACCAAATGAATACGATTTTTTATCTTAAAATTTACCTATTATTTTATAGGCTTTTATTTTACTATAAATAACATTAGTACTTTAACATAATTGATAACAACATGATACTGCTAAAGAGAATTAAAAAGAATCGAATGAATCTGTAAAAATTTTACCGTAAAAATTATAAAATTATCATATTTATTTAATAATTATGCTATTGTAAAAACTCAAAACTAATGAAAAATCAAATAGATTTATAAGATTGGACGATATTTTTATTAAATTTAAAAACTTGCTCGAATATCATTATAGGAATATTAAAGTAATAATTCATAATGTAATATGAATAAAAATTAAGATGAAGTACACATTATTATAAGCTTATCTAAGATAAATTAATAAATGAATATAAACTCGAAGATATTCTAAACTTAACATGATTTGATGAATTTATAATATATTGAATGGAACTTTATTAATAATATATTTCCGGCAGTGTAATATATTTTCCAACAAACTGTCGATATGTACATATTGTTATTCAATGATGTTCAAACATGTGCTAATTTAGTCTTAAATAATAAATTTATATCGGTAATTTTAATCAAACTGCATTAATATCGTAAATCGATTGATTTGAATGCTGACTTTATTTCCAGTTAAAAAATCTAAAATTTATAATAATTTTTCGCGGATGATACAATAATAATTTTTCATTCATTTCCAATGAAGAATGGTACAAATTAAGAAAATGTGCAATTCTTGCAATTCTTATATATTTTTGCATGCGCAATTTTAACAAAGCCATTATTTTAAATGTCATGGGCTGTTATTATGGTCGAGTTTTTAAAACCACTATGGACATTCCATATAGCAATAGATCGTTTAATAGACGATAAGCAAAATTTCGTCAAACGAATGAATTAAGAGAGATGCCGTGGGTGAAAATTCTCGATACTGAAATGTGCACATTTCCTTAATCGACTGTCATTCTTAGTAGTCGGCCTCTACGTAAGCTATCGCCGGCATCGCCGCTGCCGCCGCTGAGGCTGCAGTGTGCGTTACATTCGCCAGGGGTCGAAGAGAGTAAGAGAGTGAGAACGAAAAAAGGGGGAAAGAGAGCAATAAAAAAGAAACTGGGAGAGCAAGCGAGGGAGATAGGGGGAGAGTTGGGGAAGGAGAGAGAAGTTCTGGTCAGCAGTAGCAGCAGCAGTAGTAGCTGCTCGGAGGGTACCGAGAGATAAAAGTAGAGGTAGAGATAGAGGTAGAGGTAGAGGTAGAGGTGGAGGAGGTGGAGGAGGTGGAGGAGGTGGCGGCGGCAAAGGATGAAGAGGTGGAGGAGGAGGTGGAGGACGATGCGGGCTTGCAAAGCGCGCGGGGCATTATCTCCTAAACCTAAAATCGATACAGTGTGCTTGCCTGAGAGAGAAAAACGTCGGTGAATTTTCCGAGAGATAAATGGCGGCTCATTGGGAAAACCCTTCCTCTCTCTTCCTCGCTTTTACCTTCTTTCTGTCACTTTCTCTCTCTCTCTCTCTCTCTCTCTCTCTCTCTCTCTCTCTGCTTCTGCCCTCTACTATATATCGTGGAGAGCGACCATTTCGATTCCTGTACATCGCTAGTTCTCGTCCTTTTCCTCTCCCCCGGGTCTTTTTCTCCTCTTTTCTCCTCTCTTCTCGCTCTGCTTCTTCTTCCTCCTTTTCCCCACTTTTCTCTCTGTGAGCAAATCCGTGTTTTTTCCTCTGTTCCCTCTTTGCTTCTACGTGCGCTCTTCTTCTACCTTCTCTTTCTATCTTTAAGCTTACACTTTTGCGTACTCTAGCTTCCTTCCTCTTCTTCTCTTCTTCGTTTCTCTCTCATAACGTTAATAAAAAAATTTCCGAATCAATGATGGAAAGAGTAAAAGAATCTTTATGGTAAAACAATAAACAGAGACAGAGATATTTAGATATGCTAATAGGCGGGCGGGGGATGGGAGGGAGAAAAAACGAAAGAATGAGTAATAAAAAGAAAAAGTAAAGATCTGTATATTTGAATTCTGGACTTTGGTTGCGTTGATTGGGAATTTGAAAAATGAATGGGTTATTGGCTTGAGGTATGCTTTTTAGCTGATTTTGATTTTGATGAAATTCTGTATTGCATACACTTTTTCTTTTATACTCACTCGTTTCGCAGTTCATTATATGCCAAATTATAGGAAGGGTTTTCAGTAAAACCAATGTCTTTTTTTTTCAAAGAAAAATATTTCGTATTTTCTATAAAACTTACAAAATAATTAAAGAATTCTATACGAAATAGATTGAGGTAAATATTTTGTTTCACAATCTTCAACATAACGAACAGTATCATATTAATTTAGTATTTTATGCTTTCGAAGGAATAGAAAATATAGTACAAAGATTTTCTTACAATGAGATATATGTATAATTAAATAAATTAAAGAATGAAAGATTAAAATGTGACTTTTAACTTTCTTAATACTCTAAGTTTATTTAGTTTACATAAAATGAAAAGTTACTAAATACTCGAGTCGATTGATGGTTTCCTATATAAATTAGATCATAGGGTTCTTCAGAATTAATAATTGTCGATGGAAATTTTCATAGCTATTTGATAAAAATATTAAACATTTTAACGAATCTCTCCTGCTTTTATGATTAAAAAATCTATTTCTCACAACTATCAAGACTTATACGACTAAATTGAATATTCCATTTTTAAATAAAACGACTATGCAATAAGATGTCACAGTGCCTCTCTAATAGATCATTCTCAATCCAATGAATCATTTCCAAGTCGTCAGTGTTTCGTTAGGCTTTCTAGCCAGCCTCTCAATAAATAAATTTCCATCATAAATACTTTTGTTAATCTAATGAGATTAATTAAAATAAATATTTTGATAATTGCACAGAGTTATTAGTTACAGTAATTATCAATTCAACTTCATGCTTTCAAACATTTTACGTTTTACTTATTCTTACTTTTATAGCTAATTACCACAAACAAAACTGTACTCAATGAATACAAGACAATAGTATTTATTTGAAAATCTTAAATATAATCTATCGTGCTTATTAAACGAACTAAAGTACATATAAATAAATGTTTACAATAAATGATTCGATAACTGAAAATGAAATAATAATAATTTATAATCAGATTGTTGTCCTGATATAATTAAACATTTAGATATATAGATTATATTTTTAATTTGAATTTTTACTTCATCGATGATATTGGCATTATCGTAGTCAAGCCACAGTATTATCATCTTTTCAATAGAAATTCATTTGATCTATCAACATTTTTGTTATGCAACACTCAAAAATTGACTCATTGGTTCTAAAGTTGCAGCTGCCATGAAAACTAATGTTAAAGTCGACAGATAGAGAAAGATAATATATATAAAAAAAAGACCGTAGATAAAATAGAAAATGCACCGCTTACAAGATTAAGATGCAGTGAGATGAGAAATTAAGAGACACAAAATGAGAGACAGAGAGAGAGAGAGAGAGGGGGGGGGAGAAAAGGAGAGGGAATGAGAGAATGAGAGAGTGAGAGAGTGAGAAAGAGGGTTTAGCGCATACCACAGAGATCCTAAACGATGCGCATCTGCCTTGATCCCTCCTCTTTCTTATTCTATTTCGCTCTTTCTTCCTGCGGGAGAGTTCAGAGGTGGAGGCACTATATTTATCCGGCAATGTAATATTTGGATACACCTTCAGAGCTTGGCCATATTCGTCTCTGCAGCAATTCTCTCCAGCAACGCAGCCGTTACTCATTGTTGAGCAAAGCTTAGGGAGCTCTTCTTTCTTTCTTCTTTTTCTTTCCCTTTTTAACCAGTGTAAATTTCGTTCAACATTCGCCCTTTCACTTGTCTTGCGTAGGCTTTCCTTAACTTCTTTCATTCTTGTCCGCGAAGAGCTTTTTCTCTTCTTGGTGAATATTTATATTATTAAATTACGTTATGTAAATTGTCGTCCCAGTTTTACGTAATGAATTTATCGAATATACGTTCAAGCCCTGAATGTAGCTTCGATCATGTTATGAGAGAAAGAATTTGATATAAAAATTATTAGTTTCAAATAATACTCCTTTTGATAATTACTTTTCTTTGTTTCGAACTTTTCCTACTTGAAAAAACAACGTTCCTGTTATTTCATATTACTATGAACGAGAAATAATTATTTAAAACAGGCTTTGTTAAAATTCAGATGGAAATTAAAAAAAAAAAAATAAAAAATAAATAAAACAAACCGAAGTACACTTTCATAAATAGTTTAAAAGCAGCAATTTATCTGTTCGTAGTAATTAACATAATGATCTTGGTCATTATAGACAAGAGCAAGACGTAGTAGTCACACACACATACGCGCGCGCGCGCGCGCACGCACAAAACGCACTTTTAAAAAACACATACACCATCTATATTGCATTAATGTTTTTGAAGCTTTTCAATATGAAATAAAAAGTGCAAGAAAACATTATGATGGAAACGAGTATAAATATTTTTCAAAATCACATATTCTGATGAAAATATTTTAAAAACTATTTATAGTAAGCATCAATGAATGTACTATATTGATAATATTAGCTGTTATATACTGTTTAACATTATTACATAATCATTTGTTGCTTTTTGTGTAATAAATGTAATAAATGTGTGTTATAAATGTAAAATTGTACTTTATCGAAGCAAAATATGGAAAGGACAGAACTGTTTGTTTTTTATTGCATTCAACAAAGTAAACAATTTCTAGTATTGATGAAATCCCTTCAATAAAATGCGCAGAAGGTTTTCTCCGATGAAGACCAAATCAGCACAACATGTACGGAATCCTTTAGCAAACAAAACAATGGAAAATATTGAGTATCATCATTTCTCTTTTACGTGTACGGTTATAAAACTTTTTGTAAGAAAAATATTGTTTTCAATCAATTCAATTCTTAAAAATCAGTATTCTTATTTTATTACATGACAATTTGTTGGAAAAAATTTCATTTCATTTTAAAGGATACAAATAAAGAATTGTAATTAATAATTATACGATTGCCAATTTAAACGATAATTTATGTTATTATTCAGATTGCATATAAATACTTCATTGGAAATCTTATAGAGTAAATTTTTAGACTGAATTATCTATAATTAAAATGAAGAAAAGGGAAACTCAAAAGTTTACATTAAAACATATCTAGGATATCCCAAGTAGAAAGTAGTCGGATCCGGTCAGACGCATATTTAATAGATTTAAAGATATAAATTCTACTTTGATTATTTGTGATGATTATTATCTTAATCATTTTTACGCTATGCAGATAAGAAAATGTAATTCGAAAAAAATTTTTTTAATAATAAAACTTGGATTGAAATGTAAATTAGTTTTTAATACGACATGATGAACAATAATATATTCGTTTAATTTAATTTTAAACATATATAATTGTTAATAATAGGTCAATTACAATACTTCAATGAGAAAATCTCGTTAATTATAAATATTATCTCTATTAATTTTGTGTTTTCTTCTTAAAAAGTGCCGTTTACGTTATGCAGTTAATTTGTTAAGTTTATTTGATTGTATTATTAATTTTGAAATATATCTATATCCATTAATAATACTAACTAACATATATCCTGGATTTTCATAATTACGAATGATATTCTGTTAGTAAAACTTCCGACAGTATCTCAGACTGAAACTGATGTTATAATAAACATTGTTAATTCCAAATATACTTAGAAAAACTCTATTATAAATACATATAATTTTAATTTCTATTATTATAAGATGTTTTTGGTATTTATTTTATCAAGTTTCAAATTTAATTCAATCTATAAGAATTCCAATACTTTTTCATAAAGAATTAATGTTTATTCACAAAAAAAGCATTTTACTAAACTAAATAAACAGATATATATAGTATAAATAAAACAATAATATATTCATATAGATTATAAGTATTTTCCATGATTTTCAACAAACATGTATAATATTTCAGACCGACTCTTCTCTCGATGAGAGATTACCGCATTATATATTTTTGTTTTATAAGATAACGATATACTTCGACACGAATGTTTATAGGCTTTACCTAACTCGTTTTTAAATCTAAACAAATTCTCACAACTTTGCGACACATAAACAGTATTAGTATCTTACTTGATTGGATTTCAACTGTAGCGGTATATCCTTCTAAATCGTCAAAAATGATTAAATATTTTACATAAGTGACAGTCGGCAACCGTTAAATTCCTATTATTTAGTACAATTTTTTGTATTTATATTATGTATTTAATTCCTATAATTTACAACAAATTTCACTGATAAAAATCTATATTTCGTTAACATGAAGTAATTTTATTTTTAAATCACTATTATTTTTTTTTGTTGTGTACATTAATATTGTTCTTGAACATTGTACGAAACGAGAATACTGTTAGACAAAATATGCGATACTGTAAAAGTCTTAATTATTAAAAATATAATTATAATACTACATATTTGTAGTATAATATATATATATATATATATATATATAGATAGATAGATATATATAGATACAATATATTTAAAATAACGATCTTTAAAAAGAAATTTATAATTTGAATATATTTTTTAGAAAATATAGTTCAAGTGTATGGAATAAATTGAATTAAGATTAGTAAATATTATCAATAATTAATGTTTCGACTTTTAATGTTGTTATATAATTCAATATTGTTCTCATAATATTACAATTAAATAACATACTTATAAATAGTATTTCTAAAATATTAAGTACTGTATTCAATGTTTAATAGAATTAATTTTCTTTTTCTATCGTTTATCAATCTTCAGTTGTATCTATTTTATTGAAATCGGATGAAAAATTATATTTGTTAATCCAATGTGTAGTATATATAAATATACGCATACATACTATTGAATACCTAAATATATTGTTTCATACATATTAAATGAAGATGTATAGTAAGTAATAAGTGAACATTTTGTCATAAATCGAAATCAATCTGACACAATGTTGTCATAAATAATTTTGATTATTTACGGAAGTTTAATATCTTCATATGTTCCCAAGGTGTTAAATAATGTTTATTTAAATTTCCGTTTATTCATAAGAGTTATATATTTTATTTATACGGATTTAAAACATTTTTGTTGTAATTTTCTAAAGCAATCTTTAGATAATTGATTAGAATTATCTAATAAATATCTAATTTATTAAACTAATGATTATAAGATCTTTATATATAGATTAATTTTCAGTATTAAAAATTCTGTGAACATTTACTTTTTAGATTTTTTTTACATAAGCTTTTACTGTAAGTACAGTGAAAATATTGTAACACAATGTTCAAATAATTTTTCTACTTTTATAAAGAATATTTGCGCAATTAAAGTGAGAATCCACTTAAGATTAAACTAGAATTATTTTCAGTCAACCGATACTGAAATATTACTTCAAGAAATTTAAAGAATTTTTATAACGTTCGTGGTTGAAAAATAATTTTTTTTCTTTAAATTTTTATTATTAACATTAATGTGTAGAAGAAATAGATGATGCGCATAAATTATGACGAATAGTGTTAATTTAATGCAATTATATTTGTTTCAATCTTTTCAGCAAAATTACATTTTTTGGTACCATGATTAAAATTGGTTTAGCTTTTCCCAACGATGATCTATTTTGAATTATTTTTTTTAGAAAGTTATAAATATTTAAAATTTTGAGACTTTCCACTATCTATATATCTAAACTTTATAAAAAATATAAAATAAAAAAAAACGAAATGAAAATGATACCTTATTACTTTTACCTTATCGTTTACACGTATGCATTCCATACGCTCCGTGTGCTGTTCGTCGTACGCACTTTTATCACAAAGAATATCATCATCGTCGTCGTCGTCGTCGTCGTCGTCGTCGTCGTCGTCGTCATCGTCGTCATCGTCGTCATGGACGTCGTCGCTGTCGCATGCATCAGGACAGACACGCGCGCGGTTCCTTGCCCTCTGTGAGCATCGCTTTATTTATATCTAAAGAGTAACGAGTGAATGCATTGCAGAACTCTCTCTCTCTCTCTCTCTCTCCCTAGTGCATTCTGTCTCTGTACATTATCTTTTTTTAGCAGGTATGTCTCTTTCTATATCTTTTTAGTTCTATGTCTCGGTCGTTTTAGATCTTTTCATCTTTTTTGCGTTGTTCAGCTTCTCGTATTTTTTTTTAAAGAAGGCCTTTGTTTTACCAATGTCAATTTATAATCTTTGTCTATTAAAATTTTGAAATCCTATCTAACTTAAAGCTATTTTAAGAAATTTTTTTTTATTTCGTTTGATGATTTAGGGTATAATAATATCAACTAATTTTATGTAAGCCTCCTTGCTCTACACGTATTCGTGGTATGCAATGGTTAGAACTCGTTCAGCTCTTCCCATATCTTTATATTATATGGATTAATAAGAATAAAACGAAAGTTGTCAACGAAATGTAAAGAAATATTTATTTGGATAAATTATTTTGAAAAAAACTACTTTTTAAAAAGCCTAATAGCAGGGTAGATTTTCGGAAATAACCATTCATTAGCTATCTTGACTATAATCAAATAAAGAGACTCGAAAACAAAGAAATTTCAATGAATTCGAAAATGGCCAGTAGCATCCGCTCGTATTTAATTGCAGAAAAATAACAGCTGCAAATTATGTAATAAAAATCTATTTAAGAAAGAAAGTGCCAAACAATCGTAAGTCTTTCTTTTCAGCCTCTCCGTCCACTTATTTTTCGTCTGTCTCTCTCGCCATATTTCTTCCGACCTCTTCACCTCACCTCTCATCCTCTTTCTCTTTCTCCTACCGCTGCTGCGGCCCCGAAAACCAAGACTGTTTTCGCCCCGAGGAGAGAGGTAAGTACTGCGACCAATGCTTATCTCACTCGCCACCTCAATTAGGCGATTTTCCCTTTACGCACCCGCGAGTGCAAAGACCCTAAAGCGTTGTGGATGACAACGCTGACGATGTACAGAAGGAGCTTTTCTCGTCGAGTGTGTTTTTCCTCGACTTAATGCTCTAGTGATTGTCTTTGCTTCTTTTCTCTTTAAATGAAAACACTTCGTAGTTCAAGGATAGAATGCCAAGATTTTGAGCGATTAAGGGGAATTTTATTTGTGTTTACTTATTGAAAGTCAAATACATAAGCATCGCTTTATAATTTAGTTAGAGAAAATCTTCGAGTGACAATGCATTACTACGGCATTTTCAAATATTAAAAATATATAGATGCCAAAAATGATAAAGAACAGTACTCAAAATAGCTAATGTATTCGTTATCGAATTTCACTATGTTTATTTATAAATTGAATTAAAGCAAATGTACATTATAGTAGACTCTTATTTCTTATTATAAATTAGTCTATAGTTTTGACATTCAATATCAAAATGCATAATTATTTACTGAAATGCATATGCTAGGATTAATCCATATACCTAAAAACTTTACTACAATTACTTAAATAATTCATTATTCATTCAAATAAAATATTAAGTAAAAATATATTGACATACTCGACTATTGTATATTGTTCGATTGAAATGCATAAGTAAATAAATAAATGTATTTAGTTTAAATTAATGACTTGTAATTTTTCTCATTTTCTTTATACAAAATTAACAATTAAAAGCAAGTCTCGTTACAAAAAAAATAGTATTTAAGTTTTTGAAAAAATAGTTTAGTACTACATTCCTGCACTTATATTAGATTCTATTTTTAATTGAAATTAAAAAATAATCAAATTCCTTGTGTGAAGCTAAAACTTTAAGGAAATAAAAAATATCACATCAACTATAAGGAAAATAAAAAATTTTGAATTAGGTCTTATATGAAATTTGTAAAGGTCTGAATGTACTGATGTGTTTTTAGAATTATAGAATTTCGCTGTTTATGCTCCCGCATCTATCACAGTGGATGAGCGGAATAGAGAGGGTTTGGCAAAAGAGAACGAGCCGGGAACGGAAAGAGAGACAAAGTGAGAGACAGAGGAGAAAGGGAGGTTACAAAGAATGACATCGGGATGAAAGTTGTCAGAGGGATGTGTTACAAAAGAAAAGAGAAGAGAGGAAAAGTAGAAGAAAGAAATTATTGCATATTTGATAATGCGCAAGAGAGAGAGAGAGAGAGAAATAAAAATAGAGAAAGTGATAGGAAGAGAAAATGAGAGAGAAAATGAGAGAGAAAGATAGACTCATTGAATGGTTTACGACTTTTCAAGAAAAGCTTTGCTACAATGCTTTAGAAAAGTATCTAATTAGTTGCATAATTTCATTTTTCTCGTTTTTGAACAGTCTCACGAGAGAAATAAGACAGGCAGATAGAAGAAAAAAGAGAAGAAAGAAAGAGAGAAAGAGAGAAAGAGAGAATGAGAGAGAGAGAGAGAGAGAGAGAGAAAGAGAGATTTTGTAAAAGGAAGAATGATTCAATTTCGCTCCTTACTACATAAAATACTTTGTTTAAGTTCTTTACTTTTAATTATTATGAGTTCATTGCGCTAAATACGTATAATAAAAATTATCCGTCGTAATTCGTAAAAGTAAATATTTTTTTCCAATGTTAATTAATAATACGATTATAGATTTGTGGCCTCATAAACAAATTAATAAATATCTACATATACACAGAAATGTTTATATCGATACATTAAAATTTCTTTTTGAATATAAGTGCATAATACTTTAAAAAAAATGACGTTCTTCATAAATTATCTTATTTCATTGAATATATGGATGAAATTCTCAAATAAAATACATTAATATATTATTTTCGTTTGTTTATGGATAGCAAACAAATGAAAAAATATAAATTTACATAATTTTCAATAATTATCGGATACTATCATAATAAAGAAAAATATGTTTATAAAATAATATTTTTATTTTATTTATTGATAAATACTAGAATTTATTACTGCGGTGCAATAAACAAAATAAATATGTATGGCTAAAATGATTGTTCTAAAGTGATGTAATATATATTTATATAAAATATATAAAGTATATTTGATAAAAATAATAAGGAAATATAAAAATTAACAAAAACGACTGATAGTACTAATTTTAACATTGTGGCATTTCTAAAGAAGGGAGACAATGAAATTGAAGAAACAACAAAATATAAAAAAAAAAAAGCAATAAAGTCATTGTTATGTAAATAATAATTCAATGATTTATCAAGGATGTAAATAAAACTAAGTAATGAAACTTTCTGATCACAAGTGATAATGTTAACAATATTTTCTTAATATAAGTTTACAAAAAGAAATTAAAAGTATCACAATTAATTAAATAACATAATGAATTTCATAAAAATAATAAAATATATATAAAAGGTTTTATAAATGAGAAAGAATAATTTGAAAACGATGAAAGCAACAAAAAATATCGACAAAATTTTTAAAATACATTTACTATTCTTACATTTTTATACTCATTCTATTAGTATTTTAAAAGTTATAAAATAAAATAAGGCCAAAGTTATAAATTACTGATATATATATATATATATATATATATATATATATATATATATATATATATATATAAATAATATTAATAGAATATATAATATTAAAAAAGATATTTAAATATTAACGAATTTTGTATGAACTATTTATCTATAAAAAGTAACGTAAAAAAAATATTCATAGAATAATAATTTAAGTTTAAATTTAGATATTTGTGCATAAATATGTACTCAGCAATATTAATATAAAGTACATTTTGAATATAAGGTTATTATATAAATTAAGTAAAGAATTGTATCAAATATGGTTTATTTCATATGGTGAAGTTCTTGACCACGAATTCCTGAATACTTATTCGCAAGTTAAATCTTTGAACTGCGAAGTTAGTTAGATGATAAAAATCATAAAAAGCATAAGAATAAAGTAATGCGAACAGAAATGTGGAGTCAAAAGAAATAGATGGAAATGCAATTATTCTTTTTTCTCATGGAAAAGAAGAAATAAAGATTTAAAATGCTTCTATTCATGACAATTTTACATGAATAGAACTATCTATCCTTATTTTCGAAATTAAAAATCTCATAATTTGTCAAATTCTCATGATTCGGAACTCGGTATATAGAAGAGTATCAACAAACATATAAATAGATAATTTATTCTAATAATATGAGAATAATAGTACGTATGAGAATATGAAACAACAGATATATATATAAAATAATACATGAAAACTCATTTAAAAATTTTTTCGATATATTTAAAAAAATATTTCAGTTAATTGTTTGATAACTTCTATCAATACCTTATTACTTTTTTCATCAAATTACAATTTTTTTTTTTTGATGATATAAAAAATATAATTTTCTGTATACTAAGAATATAGACATAAGCAATTAATATAGAGATATTAATGCAAATATTTTTGACAAAATTCTATTATTAACTTAAATCTATTTACACATATCGAAACGAGTTTTGTAAATAATTGATAATTCAATCATACAAAGCCAATTAGATTCACGATTATACTGTATTATTGTTGACTAACGTAATTAATAATGTAAATAAAAAATCGATAATCTTTGTCAATATATTGAATTAAGAATTAAATGTAATTTTGAATAGTACAATTACAGAAGGTAAGATCGAAGTTCAATTAAGAAATTCGCTAAGTCAATTTTTTAATATCCATTGGAAAATTCTCAGATAATATGACATAGTGAATATTCAATATTGCATTTTCAAAGCTCGATGATCCATAAATTCTCACTTCTTCCAAGATATATGGAAAAATAAGCCAATAAATTAATACAATTACATTTTAAGATAAATGGTCGTGATAACGTAATAGTAGCGTTTAACTACTGAGTATAATGTACGTTCGTTCAAATTCAAATATTTTCCGACCCTTTCTATTATTCTATAATATAATACTTTAGAACTTTCTACGCAATCTTTGTCAATAGTTTAATGATAATATTAAGCAGTTAATTTATCGAAATTGTAAAATTATTTACTTATTTAATGTATGATAAAAAAAAAATGATATTAATATAATGTTTTATCAAATTATATTATTTATAATACTATGTATAATTAGTTTTATAATTGTTTATGGGTTTCATTTACTCAATGCTGAGTAAATATACATTTCAGATGATAATACGAAGAAATTATAAGGAGAAATTAACATAATGTAATATTATTTAATATTAATATAATATATTGATTCAGTTTATTAATATACATTATTATCGTTGCGAATTCAAAGCTTCCTCTCTTTCATTACTAAAGCAATATTTACAGCTATAAAACAAATAAATAATCAAATGTATTATACACGATGTAATAATATACGAAGGCCTAAAAATCACTGCTTTTGAAATTATTTGAAATTTAAAATAAATAAATGAATAGAAAAAATAATAAAATAGTTTTGTCTACAAAACTAGAAGTATAATAGAAATTTCGTACTTTAATCTTGTGTAATTAGTACAAATATAATTTTCTTACATTGAATGATGCTAAATAGGCTTTAGAATTCAAAAATATCTTTATATAATATATCTAATGTAATGAATATCATTAAGCAACATTTTTCAGTTTAGATAATGCAGTAAAGAGGCGAGATTTTTGTTTTACAAGAAATCACGGTCATAAATAAGAACACATATTTCGGATTTAAACAGGTATTTATTACAAGCTTTATTACAAACCCTATTAAGAAGGTTTGAAATTCAGGAGATAACATCGTAGTTATGCTGGAAACAAACGTAACTACCTTACAGCGGCTTCTGAAGCAGAAAAACTTCATAATGTTGGTATAAAAAAGAATATACCGTAAAACGACTTTCGCACGAACCCACGAACGTCTCCTCCTAAGCGCGTGGAGCGATGCGTACATTTCTGCATTAAGTTTACAACGCTACCCCCCCCCCCCCTCCTCCACCCCCCCATAATCACCACCCTCACTGACTCACCGTATCAAGTCGCGTATCTATCTACTGACTGTCCGATGACGGTTGGCGAGCACTTACGGTTCGTACACTCTCTATCGGGTTCTCTCGCTCGCTTTCCGACTGTTTCTTTATCCTTCTCTGCTTTCATCCCCTCGTCGTGTCTTTATGGGAGCAACAAGTGCCTCGGGCCTTTCAACAATCGTAAGTATAACGAGCGCGCGCTCTATTCAGGCACCGTTTGTACTTCGTCGCTGAATCACCAGCGGTGTACCGAGGGAGAATTTACGTATATAAAGGAATGAAGGTACGAGAGAGATAGAGAGTGTACGGGGTACGGTAGTGCGATAATATTGCCGGTAATGAAAAGTTGGAATCACCTTGGCCTTTTGAAGGAAGACCCAATGCACTTTGCGACCCTTTGATATTTCTAACGACTATTATATTCGTATTTATTTTCGTTATTTATTTGGCTAATTTCATTGCTCGTTAAGTTAATTATTCGATATTTTAAGCGTTGAAATATCTTATTCAAAAGCCGATATGTGCTTAACGTTTTGTTATTTTTTTATTTATTTATTTATTTTTACATTCATAATTTTGTATAGTGATATTTTAATTGATTTTAATTTATTATATAATTATGGAACAAATATTTTGCATTATGTAATGAGAAATTATTGTCAAGTTTATTAGTTCTAAGGCTGTATAATGTATATATATATATATATATATATATATATATATATATATTTGGCGTGACATAAAACGTTGAGAATGTGGAAAATAAAGAAAACTGCAAATATAAATATAAAAAGTAATATTTTATTTAGTATAAATTTGTAAAAAATATTGACAAAATAAGATCGTAGTTGAAAAGATTGTACTTATTCGTTGAGTGGATCATTTCAACCGACAAATAGGATCCATTTTACTTTCCGTAAAAGGATATCAAAATATATCTATCCTTCTCAATATCGTATAACTATTATTCGACTACATATAAAGGTATATATATATATATATATATATATATGAAAGACATCCAGAACCGTGAACGGACAAATTCCGTAATTACCAAACAATTTATATTTAGAAAATCCAATTTACACGATCTATAATTTATAATTTAAAATTGTATCATAAATATTGAGTTTCTAAATTACATCAGCAATCTATACAATACTTTTCGTTCTTTAATAGGATAATATAGAGAAGGCTATTATGATTTCAAAAGGCGTTTTTATATCACTGTTTAACCCATTCAAAGGCTCTTTCAATTATAAAATTTCTATTTCACAGGAGTTCTAGTCTCTACTATGCTCTCACAGATTTAAAAATATTTTTTATCATGAAGAATTCATTATGGCTTATGATCTATTAAAAAAAATGTAACGTATATATTGCTGGAATCGTTTCTTACATAACTGCCTGCCGAAATATTATTAACTATAACTCATAATGAAAAGTAAATGTATTTTTGTATAAAATTATGGCTAGTTTATTTTATGCTGAAAGTGAAATTTACATGGAAATTTATCGTTATGAATTTACATTAATGTATACATGGTTATAAAATTATTTTAACTATACATCAACTAAACATATTTTTGTTTAACTAAATCCTACTCGTAAAGACTAAATTACAATTTTGTAAAACTTTTTGCCGTATTTCTAACGGATTTTATGGCTGAAAAAGATTTCTTGTAATGGGAAAATTATTAGTGGACAGTTTCTTACAATTTCAGCTTGTCCATATGGAAATTCAAGCGATATAAAGGCTACTAAAATTTTTAAAATGTCTTTCAATAATAATTCAAAAGATTTCTTTAGAAACTCAATCATCGTATAAGTAATTTTTTTTTTTTTTATTATCTATCGTTCATTTAACTCGATGATTTTAAAGGTTAATGGCAATCCATAGCATTTTTTTCTGAATTCCATTACAAATACAGATCACTGAAAATATAAAAATCAATGGCACGTATAATTGCCAATGCATCAACATAATTTACAGTAGCAAAACATTTGATACGAATAATAATTTTAGTACACGTTCTTAACAACTTTTGCGTTTATTAAATGGAAGTCTATGCCTGTCTTACTACATTAGATCAACAATTTTTATACCGTCCGCTTTATTTCCACGATCCCGTCTAATTAATATCAGCTTCTATTGAAATTAATCTATCGATATTATAAGATCAGACATTATATATAAGTAGTGATGTTGTCGCGCATTATTTTAACGCTCAAATAATCAAACTGTTTAAATGTAAATAATAGATCATTTATGTTATGTTAAGAAAGGAGCAATATTCGGATGGAGTTCGGATTTTCATTTTAAACAAATGTTAATTTGCTTTACTCAAAACATATATGCATTATCGAGTCTGGAATGGGGCGACGATAATGCGATTAAAAGACAAAAAAGAAAAAAGAAACAATATGTAAAGAAAAGAAAATTGAGTTCCCGCAAAGCAAATGATCACTAATAAGCCAAAGTGGACGGAGCATTGTATAGAAGAAAAGTAAAAGACATAACGATCGCAAAATATACGTACACATGTTTTTCAGAGATCCCCTTTACACGCACGTCCCAGTCTTTAAAACGAAAATAAATCCTCCTCTTTCCTTCATTTACAGTCTCGATAATTAGAGCTTAAACGCACTCACCGCCCCATAAACACTAAATTTGTAAATATCCCTATTTACAACTATCCACATGAATATTTCCATAAATCGCGCCCTTGAATAATAACCCAAGCGTGTATATAGTCTCTTTCGCTCGAGCTGTGTACTGCTCGCCCGGTATTTTCTCTCTCCCCCCTCCCCTTCACCGGCACATTGCCGCGAAGAGTAATCTATGTAGTACACCTCGCTCTCGGCGAGAGAGGACGACTCTCCTGAAGGCTCTGTCAAGGTCGTCTTGCCGCTTACATACGCAAAGAGCTACAACTCGTGCCCTCCTCCCCTCCCTTCGACCGACAACCTCGTCTATATCTCTCCCTCACTCTCTCGCCCTTCCTCTCCCATCACGATCGCACAATCACTTTACTAGGAGATGTGCATCGGATATCCCTCTCTCACCCCTCTATCGTACTCGCTCTTTCTCTCTGTCTCTCTCTCTCTCTCTCTCTCTCTCTCTCTCTCTCTCTCTCTCTCTCTCTCTCTCGATGCTTCCAGCTTATAAGTAAGCGTGTAGATATATAGTGGCGTGCACGCGTTTATGCGGTGTTGGGTGTCAGGAGTATACATGGAGCCTTCACAGCAGTTTGCCCGCGAAACGAGCTCTCAAGCTGTAGCCAATATTCATTAATAGCGAATGAAGGATCGTTTGCTTGACTTTTATATGGAAAGGAGGATGTGACGTAACGATGTGAGCTTAAAAGTTCTTTTGCCGGTGAAATAGAATAGAGGCAATTTATGAACTTTTATATATTTTAATAAATTAGAAGCGGAGAAACGGTAGCCATTTACCGAGTCAACGATCTTTCCCTTTTACTAAGAGGCATACTGATGCCAAGATTATTGCTTTTAAAACTTCACGATTCAATTACTAAGTGAGTTTGCCATTTCTAAAATGCTATTTACTCCTCGTGAAACGCACTCTAAGATTTTGCATTCCAAAAACTATATTAGATTATAATTGGCATTTAAATATATGCTGCAATTGAAGAAAACATTTGTATTCAAAATCGAACTTACCAAGTAAATAAAAAGAGAATCGACTGCATTCGACTTTCATGTAAATTATCTCATGTACACAATGCTCGAAGTAAAGTTTTAAACTCTATTTATCGGGAGATAAGGTGCAAAAATGATATTTGAATTTCAATAAATTGGATAGGCATCGCTAGCAAACGGTAAAACGGCCTTTTCGAGTCAAGTTTCTCGCTTCACCTTCAATATAGATTACCTTATATATCTCACGTATTGATTAAAGTTTTCCAAATTAACATATTCGATGCACACTTATCTAGGTGTGTTAAAATATCCTTACATGCACTCATTATATAATTCGTAAAATCGATATTTCACACGAAGGAACTGAATTTAATTTCAAATTCTAATCATCCAGCCAATTACATTTCATAAAAACTATTTTATTTAAATTAAACATAATTTATTAAATTCTTTAATATGTGGAGTGAATTTTGTAAGGTAAAAACCAAACAAGTCAAAAAAAGAAAAAAAAAATAATAATAATAATAATAATAATAAAAAAAAAAAAAAAAAAATATATAAAAAATAAAAAAGCAACACATAATAACGAAACTATAAAATGTAATGCGAAACTGAAAATGGAATCGCTATAACAATTTTGTTAATAATATTAATTCTATAGAACTATCAATTTTCAGTTTCGAATTTCATGAGAATCCCATAAACCATTCGGTCAATTCAAACTTAGGTATAATGCAAGAATCTCGAATTCGCTGCTCTCATAAATATGCGAACAACACGCGGGCTGTAGTGCTCGTGCGCGCACGTACACGCGCATACACGAGAACTTTGTACTATGAAGTCTATTAAAGGCCTCTTCGGGATTTCAGTCATGATAAATCGAACATTATACTTGAAAGTTGTATACGCATGTTTAAGGATTGATTTACCTTCCTTCTTATTCTCTCGTAATACACTGTATTTATATGTTGCAGATGTAAATAGGAAATATTGATAATTTAAAAACGTTTCCCAAAAATGTTACTGCTACGTAATAGCGTTAATAAATATGCTTTAACGTTGGAAACGAAACATATCGTATTAGTGTATAAAAATTTATGAGATTGCTTTGATTTTCTTGATGGAAGCATTGGGTGTTACGGATAATTTGTTTAAAATGCTGACATTGAATAATTCGAAGGGAAAAATATTTACATTGTGAGTAGAAATGTTATTGCAGAGTTGCAACTTTAGGTTCGGTCTAATGTACAAACAGTATATTAATTTGTATCGATTGACGCTACTTTTTTATATTCGTATCTCGCCGATTGTTTCGAATGTTACAGTGCCGATGAATTTCTCGATATTCATCGCTTTCTTACTTACTTATCTTTTCTTTAGACTTTCGCGTAATCGCGAGAACGTATGATACGATATTTCATCGAGCCTCGTATTAATTATCAAATTCACAATTTCTTTTCACAATATACATGTATTGTGCATCATCTTCAAGAACTTTCTTTCTTAATACTTTAATCCATCAAAGCTCTAAATATATTATCTCGCGATTGCGCATCGATGTAATTGCATCGATGTCATATTTTGAGCGATCACGCGTATGAATATGTCCTTAATCACAAATCACTTAATCTAAATTTTTTTTTTTTTTTTTTTTTTAATAACTTTTAGTTATTTATTTATAATGGATTATCAATAACGATCGAATTATTGCAATGGCTAATATCATGTATATTATTTTATAATTTTCTATATAATCCTTATCTCACTTTTCTTCTTTTTATATTTTCTTTGCTGGAAATCTTACAAATAATAAAATTGATTCATTATAATGTGCTTAAAGGCCGATCAATGGCACTGGATATACAAGTTTAAATGTAAACTTATTTTTAACGCGATGTTCCGGCAATGCTTTTTAATTTAATTTTTTTCGAATGACAATCTTTGCAAGTATTTCTAAAATCGCAAACAGTACGTTTTATTAAATACTACGGTTAACCGAAGATATCGTTAATCCGAAGAGAAGTGGAAGAAAATATCCTTTTTATTAAATAGTTGCTGTACAATGCTACTGTATACGATAATATAAAAAGACAAAAAAAAAAATAAAAATTTTTGCTTGCACGTATTTAATTTTATTATATAACTTATCGTGTATCAATATCCTATCGATATCCGTTTACGTGCATGAAAATTAAATCGAATTAATTATTCAAAAATATCAAGTCTATCGCTATAATATCGCGTGCATTTTCATATTAAGCATTTTTTTCGATCTCGTAATCGATTTGTTGATTTGAGCTCGGAATTTAGTTTTTCTTTTGTGTTCTTTTTTCTTCATTTGTCTTTTAAAGTGCATCGCTAATTGGGATCTGATGTTCTATATTGAGAAAATCTTACGCTTCCCATTAAATTATTGAACTTTATGCGCGCGATGAAAAGAGCGAGAACTTGAAAAAATATAATAAATCTAGATTAAGAGTTAACGCAGAATCAACTTCTCACTCGGACGAGCACGGCTCCAAATATTAGAATTAAGATAAAAGTAAGGAAAACGAGCGATACGCAGTACTGCGGTTAATTATTCTAACAGTGTTCCGTCCTACCGCGGAAAAGTAAAACGCAAATAAAAATGGGGTTATAAAGTTAGTTAGGAGCTAAGTAGTAATTTGAGGCGCATCGCAGTCGTAATCGGCCTGGAGGCTAAGGAGTGCGGCGCACGTATCCCTCGGCAATTTCCACAATAAAGTTTTATCCTCCATTTCTCGCGATACAGAATACGGTACGCGCGCGCACACGCGCGACTACGTGCGCCGGCTCTAGCAATAGCGTCGGGATCCATCGGCCGATCGGAATCAAGCACCAGGGCGTAATTAAAATGCGCGCGCGGTAGCTCGCCCCTACCGATCCTCATCTCCGCACTGATCACGCGTATGATTGCCGGACGTTATTGCTCGCGTCTTCCGCGTGCGGATAATTGACGCTCGAGATCATGGGCGTGCCTCCTTATACATATCTCCTCTCCCTCTCTCTTGTGCGCTCCTGTTTTTCTATTCAATCTCGCCCTCCCCTCCTGCCCCATACACCCGTCGCCGATCGCCCCTTCCTCCCGCGCTCTAGCGCACTAAAGCGCCTCGGTACTATTCGCGCGAATGGCGAATGAATGACTCGACTACTACTCGGCTATGCTCGCCATTTTTCGATCGCTCCTATGACCTCATTATTGTCTCCTCCTTTGCGAATTATCAGCGACATGGATTGAGAAGTATGCGAGAGCATTTGTTGAGGTGTGTTATGAGATTGGGAAATGCGGGCGTCGCTGGCTACTATGCGCATTTCCCGCTCGTTACGCTTACGAATGTTAAAGTATTCATTCGCTTGATTTTTATGAAGAATCGTTGCTTTAATCCCTGCCAATTGAAATTATAATTCGTTTTAATCAGAATATAAAGCCGATGGAAAAACACGTGCACATAATAATGATTACTTCATTTTTTGACAGATTAAACAGATCAATGGACGTATACGCGTTTTCGGATTTATAAAAATTAATTAATAGCTACTATCGGCACGAATAGATTTCAATTGATTAGGTTGTTGAAATTTTAAAATATTATTTCAGCCGATTATACTACTATTAATACTGAATATTTATTATTAGATATTACACTCGTGAAACGAAATCCCGTAAGAAATGAGGCAATTATTTATAAATTTTCTGCGCGTTATTATTACACTTTCAATACATGTACATTTATTTAGATAGACAATTATATTGTCAATGTATTTAGATAAACATTGACGAGCAAACTTCCTATTTTTCAAAATTTCAATATTATATCTATCTATCTAACCGATATACGTGCATACTCTCTTGCACGTTATGTTGCATTTATGTCTATTTGCTTACTATTCATTGGCTTAATAATACGTAAAGATTCGTGGTGCATTAAAGTAACACCAAGTATGCGACTAAAAGCTACGCGTTTGTAATTAAAGTACAAAAAGTTTGAAATTTTCAGTTTACGTTGCGTCCAATTCATTTAAAGTTATGGATAGAGCGCAGACTCGATGGTAGATTGTACATTACAAATGAGATGCAAATACAAATAAATATTCTTTCAAAATAAGCAATTACTAAAGGAATACCGTCATTAATAATGACAAGGAGCATAGTAATACAAAAATGAAAATTTTTCAAAAAAGAATTTTATGATTATTTATATTATTTATGATAACATTGTTGCCATCCGATAGATATGAACTTGTAGGATAAAATTTTAATAAATAATTATTGTTAAGTAATTAGCAATTAACGGGGAATCTATCAAGCATATATCATTATTTTACATGCAAAAGCTTTGATATTAATGCATTATTCAATGTTTAATGTTACATTTATTGTCGATCAATAAAATTAACAGTTAAATTAATTTTTCACACTGTCTTTATTACTGTTCATTCTTAGTATTTGGTTAGTATTAAACGGCAAATTGAACTATAAGAATACAATTAACAGCGCGTTGTCGTTTACTGTCTATTCTCTTCATTAAATTTCCGTTTAAGAAAGTTTTTAAGTAGTATCATCTGTTAAAGTGAGTGAACACTTCGACTATTGCCAATAGGTACACAAGTACATATACTTCTTCTACTCACATACAACAGCCAACTATATCGTCTGGATGTTTCAGTACTCTGCTACTTGGCAACGACCGGAAACGCCAGCATGAGCCCGCTGAATCTTCACTCGGAGAAACAGATAGAGAGCAACAGAGATAGGAGTGAGTAGACACAGAGAGAGACAGAGAGAGAGAGAGAGAGAGAGAGAGAGCATCGGTAAGTTGAATAAGGAGGGGAGGGAAAGGCCAAAGAAAGATAGAAACGGTACGTAGCAACGCTATCATTATCTGGTATCCAGAACTGCTGCCGGATGATCGCTCTCTTCGATCTTTAATTCGCATGTGCCTCTCTCCTTACTCTCGTCTCTCTTTTCCTTTTGTACACCCCCTCCACCTCACCCCACCCTCTCCCTCTGTCTCTCTCTCTCTCTCTCGCGCGCGCGCACACACACACACACACACACACACACACTCTCTCTCTCTCTCTCTCTCTCTTCGTCGCGATGCTGACGTTGCCGGAGCTGCTATACGAAGAATATTCATTTTTTGCTCCCTTTTTAGTGCTCCCTTTTTTTCCTCCGCTATACACTCATTTTTCTTATTATTTATTTTATTTGCCCGACTTTTTTTGCATTCGCGCGTTCGAGCTCGCTGTAAATAAGGAAGATGGACGCAGTAATGCCTACGTACGCTCGACTAAGTTTCACATATTGAGTGCACGCGTGAGTTTTTAGCGGCTGTTTGAGAGGATGTGCATCGGATATGAAGTCTTTAGAATAAAATATCTTTTTTTTATTCATTGCCAGGCATTGATTTGTTAAATTCGCTCATAGTGGAAGGAATTTTTTGTAATAATTTTACATACTACTTTCATGCGGTATAAATGTATTACCCTGCGCAATTAATATTACATCATTATTAAACGAAATTATTACAAATTATAATAAATATTGATCAATACCATTGTGTAATTAGGTATGAGGATACGGTTGCATTTGATGTTAACCGTAGCTTTTCATTAAGAACCAATGAAATAATTTAGCATGAGAATTTATAAACTAATTATTTATATTTTATTTCAAAGACTATGGTAAATCTCATTTCACGTAAACTACAAGGTTCATAATAAAGATATTTTATATAGAAATAGTTTCACATGTTCCTGTAATAGCTAGTAAACAAACTGCATTACATATTTACTATTTCCTCTAAATAATCTGTTAATAAATTTAGAGAAGAATTATTTTCTATTATTCGGGCGCTATAATAATTCGTCAATGCATAGAAAATTTATTTCAATCAAGACACTGAAGAATCATTTAAACTGTAAGCTCTATATTGTTTCAATTTTGTAGACTCGTGAGTGGATTTCATAGTAGATTGATGGTAAAAAATATCTTCAAAGTGTACCGATACTTTATATATGCATAGTTTATATTATAAGAATAATAAAAACTAAAAAAAAAGTACAAGATATTTCTGTCAAGATATTATGTATTATTTATGTCAAGCTTGTTTGTTATTTTATAATATGGTTTAATTAATTTTATTCTCAAGTAAAATATTGTTTTTATAAATGACTGATAAATTATTTTTCATCGTTTTATATTCATTCAATATATAAATATCAAATATGTGCATTTTACAAACATATTTACGTAGTCTTTCAGGTTTAATGCAATATTCTGTGCAATAAAATTTAGATTGCGATTTTTTTTTAACACAGACATTGAAGGAAATTAAAAAATTAATATTATTGATAGATAGTTTTTAATTTAATTACACTAATAGCAATACAAATTTGGTCCTTATTCATCGTCGTCAATTGATATACACAATACATTGAGATTAATTAAAATTCAAATTAAAGTTAAGGCTTATTATTTTAATTTTGCCTTTGCTTTTTTCTTAATGGCTATATACTATAAATAGAAATAAAATACCTCTTAACTGTCTAAAAATTTCTTTACTATTTGTTTATATATAAATAGTTATAGATTAACATACGTGGAATGATGATTTTATCTTGATTGCAGTGTGCTGAGAATTTCTAGCTCTACGTATTACTTATCGATTAAATTTGATCTCACTGATTTACAGAGAATTTTTCTTGGTCGTAAGCAGTGATTTTTTATTCGATGCACAAACACGATTACGGCTAACAATTTACAATAAAAATCTTAACTAGTTAGATTATCTAGCGTCTACGCAAAAAGCACAATATAGTTTATTCCGATGAGTGATTTACATTTCATTAATTCGTTAAAAATATCTTTATCAAACTGTAAAACCAGTCACTGTTACTAAGCCGAATGATTGATACACACCGTTTTAAATAATATTTTAAGGTACTGCAATAAGTTGTATATATTTGGTTATAAATAAAACTTTAGACGTTAGCCTTATGTGAAGCGACTATAATTTAATAAGTGGTGTAGCCTTTAATTAGAATATTCGTCAACTTTTAATTAATAATTGTTCGTATTAACTTTTCTTGTAATTTCTATTTAATTACTCTTAAGAGATAATTTTCAATATTCGCATGCAATTATGAAAATTAAATTATTAAATATTATAACTGCAATTTTTTATAATTACATACTTTTCAAAACTAATGTTTATTAAACGAACAAATTGTATCGATTATAGTATTATAAAGTATGCGGCAATTACAAATGTCTTGAGTAGCTCCTTCAAGTTTTATTATGATAATATTCAATAACATAGACTGTCTACAATTTAAAAAAAATGTAAGAGCTCAACATAAAATAATTAATTAATAAAATTACACTATTACTTTAATTATCGGTTGACTAATTACTAGGAATTATTCATTAGAGTTAAATAAAATGGGAAAAGTGTATCATAAAAATGTTTTTAGTGTAAATTTAATAATATTTCATTACATATCAAAGGAAAGGCACAATTACAATTACTATATTTCAAAAACTTCACTCCAATAGTACTCATAATTATTTGCTAATTAATAGTAAGCATGACAATTACAAGGGGACTATAAAAAAAAGTTTTTTTTTTTTTGTTTTTTACATATTTTAATAAAAAAAAAATTCCAATCAAATTCAATGAATTCTTGTCATTACTATCGCTAATTATTTGTATTATTCAATAAGTTTCTTTTAAATGACACTTTGTTATGCATCGAATATTTCATAAGTTTTACAGTCTACTTTAATCAGTTAATGAAATACAATGGCGCAGTGCATCGTTTATTAAAAGTTTACTTATCTTCATTTATTTTATCAATCTATATGGAAATATCTCGATTTCGACAGAATAAAAAAAAAAACTTATTATTACAAATATCTAAAAATGTATGCTACCTTGTATTAATTGAAATAAAAGAAAACCTCGCTAATCTCCCTTCTGATTTTCCAACGAGTTTTTACCAGATCTTTCTCCTCCTTCTGAAAAAGGAGTAAAAGACACTTGCATATCTTGGCTCTAATCTGAATGAACATCGAATAGCTTCACACAGGGACGGTCAGAAGGACGCTGACGCTGCTCCTCGTATTTCCAGCGGCGTGAGGTCCGGCGCTGATCTCGCATTAATAAAAAGCGCACAGCCATTTAATAAAAATCAATAAAAATAGAAACGGAAGAAGGGGAATGTACGTAAGTAGAAGTTGAAAAAAATGAATAAAGAAGCAGGCTCTGAGGAAGTTTACCACTGTTCCTTGTCCTAACTTCTTTATATAATACGTAAATCTTCGTATCTTTTCTATCACAAATATCGACCTTTATCACTTTCCTTATTTTGTTTAATCGTCTTTTCTGCCTTCCACCTCTCGCCCTCTCCTTCTCACTACTCTCTCTCTCTCTCTCTCTCTCTCTCTCTCTCTCTCTCCTCCGCACATATTTACTTTTTCACTCTCACATTTTTCGTACACCTTTCTCCGCTCTCGCTTTCTGTTTTTTTTTCTCTCTCAAGTTGTGTAATTCTCCCACACTGTTTTTACTTTTACTTAGTACGTTTCTTAATTTGTTACTGTTACTTAAAACTTAGTCGAACTAAAATTGTAAATTTTACAAGACCCCCACTATAACTTAAATTCAAAATTATGACTCATTTCAAATATTACAAAGCTTATTATTATAAATGTTTAATATAGATGAACAATGATTAAACGTTCTTAAATTAATTAAATTGAATTCAATACTTCATTATTCATTTTAGTGCGTGATGTGTACATAGAGTATATTCTAGAATCATTAATTAACTACCGTACTAAAAATTACATTAAGTTGTTCTAAATGTTTTGCAAAAGTTAGATTAATTAAAAAATTTATTGGTTTACAATTTATTAAAAATTTATTCCATCAAATTTAAGTTTAAATTAACGAAGCCTAATCTCCAAATATAATATTTTAATCAACCATTGAAATTGAATTTATTAATAATGATTACGATAGAAACTTTATCAATCAGCAATTTAGTAAAACATCGTTTAAATCAGTGCCACAAAAAAAAAAAAAAACAAAAAAAAAAAAAACTTTCTATTTAAAGTACACTATAAGTTTAAATATTTATCTTAAAACAGATTTGAATTCTCTTACTGCTCACTTACTTTAATGTCTTCGGTCTATTTCACGTTCTTTCTACCTCCTTCCCTTTCTCGCTCTCTCCCATCCTTTCTCCATCTCATTCCCTCATTCCCTTTCTCTATCACGTTCCCTCGTCTTTTCTCTCTTTCTTCCTCTCCCTAATCACTCAGCTCTTGAGATTTTTTTTCATAATCTTCATTTGCATTTCTCAACCCCCTCACCGTCTTAATATCTCTCTCGTGCATCTTTTTATCTACAGCCTTTCCCTTCTGCATGCCGCTTTCCTTGGATGCTGCCTGCGATTGCCACTGTAACTCGTGCATAGCCACGTAAACGCACAGCAACGGCGAAACGGCCTACACTTCGCAAAACCGGTTCCTGTCACCCTCGCTCTCTCTCTCTCTCTCCCTCTCTCTCTCTCTCTCTCTCTGTCCCTCCCTCTCTGTATCCTTCCTTCTGCCCTCCATATATATATATATATATACATATACATGGGTGGCTGTCTTTCACATACGTACACATACAATTGAGAAAGGCCTCACATAGAGCATCGGCGCCGTGTACCAACTCTTGATTGACAGAATATTCGAAGTTAACATTTGCGCGTACTGCGTGTATGGGGCGGGTTAGCTTCTTTGCATAATGCATAATGAAAAGTAGGAATGGCCGCGAAATTCCTTGTTCCATCGTTGCCTTGATATTCTGAAACCGAACATTAATTAAGTCCTGGGTTCTCCGCTGTGGTGTAATGGGTAAATTGGAATCGAACTTGTTCTTCTCTCTCTCTCTCTCTCTCTCTCTCTCTCTCTCTCTCTCTCTCTCTCTCGCATACACCTTGTCTCCTTGACGTAAATATTATATGTATATATAATAGTTCGCCATTGTACGCTCTCCTTAGGCCATTCGTATGAGTGAGGCACATGTATGTGCACATCATAATTGGCTTGAATTCGAGTACATTAAGTAGCACGTAAGAGTCACTTGTGCGAATTTAATGCGGCAGCATCGAGAGAATTTTTTTGCTCAAAGAGGTGAGACAAGCTGGCTTTATTTTCTTTTTCTGCTTCCCTTTTTAATAAAATGGGTTTTGCCCATTTTTCGATTTCAAATTTAATTGGGTATATGCATGTATTGATAAACGCATCTTTTACGAGGCGTCAAATATTGCGGCAAAGGTCCATAAGTTTAAAATTTCAAGGCATTTTGATTAAACTTCAATTTTGAATTTGTTAACGTCTTACATACTCTTGGAAGATAAAGTTACGTAATTGTTAATGTGCTACACGAGTCTTCATAAGAATGCATTTATTTCAATTTATTATTAGTTTTTAATAATTTTTTTATAATTTCTACTTTTCAAGTATAATACAAACGATATACTTAAACGATTAGCGATATGAAGCTAAATTTAACAGGATTTTCAAAATTAAAATATAATCTGTTAACATAGAGTTATTCTATCCATTTATTAGGTGGTTAGACTTATTTATATATATATATGTTCTTATAAAAAATTTTAGTAATCACGTACTATAAAATTTAAAGGTACAAATTGAATGTGTAATAACAATAGGGTTTAAGTAAGCTTATATGATTATAAGATTATTTAAATTTCCATTTTTTTTTTTTTTTTAAGTATTTAAATGGCATCAAGTATTGATTAATAATTTATTGATTCTAATTACTATTAAAGTGCTTCAATACCATCTACCTTGTTGTATAGAGAATACAAAAAATTATTTTAATTTGAACAATACTATTCTATTCAACTATTCTAAATTTTTTTAGTATAATTATATTATGTAATCGAGAATAATTAAATGACAAAATAAAAATAATATTTATGAATATTACTTTTTAATGTTAAATATTAAAATATATAAAATATAACGAATGTAAATTTATTATGTCAGTAAAAATGCACATCTAAACTAGATAGAAGATTTTTCAAATAGTAAGCTATACTAAAATTTCAAAATTATTTAATAAAAATTTTCAATTGTAAACGAATATTGTCTTGTACTTGATAACAGTACTTATTTAACAACTTTATACATCTAATTTTAATCAATCATGTGAAGAATTATTGATAGGTTTCATAATTGGTGTAACCGTTTTCAATTGATTACTTCCAAATGAACATTTCTCATTTATATTAACTTCATTATTTATTTATATAAAGAATTTATCCATTTTTTTTATTGTAATAAATAAATTTTTACGACCAGTTTAATTAAAATTTTTTACAATAACTATAAGCTCCTTAGATTAACATCGTCATTAACGTTTTGGTATTCAGTAAGAACGAACGAAATATATAAAAAAAAAAAAAATAGATTTATTACCGAATTAATGTTCTGTATCAATTCTGATTCCCTTTAAATTCCCGCAAAATTGAACTCTATTTGTATCGGAAATCATATCATCACTATGATAAATTGAAGGTGTAATTATACACATCTGTCAACTTGATAATAATTATTGACGATCATCAAATTATTTAATGAAAGAATTTCGAAATAGCATCCTAACAAAACCTTCTATTAAAAAATTTTGTTCGTTATTTTAAAGTTTGATAAAATCTTGTAGCTTATCATGATAATAAAATATACAAGCATTGTAATAGAATTTTTTGTTTAACTTTATGCCACGTATTAGTACGTATCGATACATTCTATTATGTATGAAGAATATTTTATTTACAATAAGATGTTTTTTCGAATAAATAATCTTTATTCTTAAGGTTTAATTAAAGGTAAAAAAAAAAAAAAATAAATAAATAAATAAACGTAGTTTTTTCATTATTATATTATATACAATAATGAATATAAAAATATATATAATAGATAGTTTAAAGAGATTATTAGGGTAAAAATTAATAATTAATTTGGAAGGTTTAAATATTTTTATGTATTAGCAGAACGCTTGGATGGATTATTCTGCATGTAAAAATTACAAATTAATAATTGTCTGAAAACAACTGAAAATCTATTTATAAAATATTGTGTAAAATGTCTATCTACCAAATTACAATATTAACGTTTAATAGACTCTTATAAAAAATCATTTCACGCATATATATGAAATTAATGTGCTTCTTTAAATTGTTGCAAAATAAAAAAAAAAAAAAAAAAAAAAAAAAAAAAAAAAGTTTGAAATTGAGATTAAGGTTCCGGGATTACTTATTACCAAAGTATAATAGTTCTAATAAAGGTGCTTAAAACTCATATAAATCGACAATAAAGGTTTATCTATAGTCTATGATCTTTATTGTTGAAAAAAAAGAGACTCGGGACGAAATCTCAATTTCTTTAAAAATTATATCAACTCCACTGCGTCTCACCCTATCCAGGATAGTAGAAATTCTCGTCGCTTAGATGACTCATTCTCATGGAAGACAAACACGAAAGTGCATTAAAAACCAGTCGATAGCTCGGCGGAAACGCTCGCTCATCGTCTCGCGAAAATTATACACACCTCTGAAGTGGTCCTTACGCTTCGCTCACGCCTCATACAGGAGTCGTGTAATTCTCTCCTCGTCGCTTCTCGCTCCTCTCCTCCCGCTCTTCTTCTTATTTCCCTTCGCCCGTACACTTCCTCTCGGATCCTCCTCCCGCCTCCCTTCTCGACGACATATCCATGATAAATTTCGCGTGCTTCGCTCACGCGATCCTCGAGCTCGAGGAAAAAAATAATACCAGAGAGAGAGAGAGAGAGAGAGAGAGAGTGAGATAAAGAGGACACGTGTCAGAGGTCGGGAAGGGAGACGGGTTTCATATACGTGTTAACAACGCCCGAAGTTCATTCGCAGAGAAAATCAAGAAAATGTACGCCCAAACACTTATGTCCTACGCATATAAAAGGGTACTCTAAAAAGTGTAGGCGATGGTGGGAGGTTGATAGCGGCGCGGCTTCCACGAGCGAAAATCAATATCGGTAATTACATGGTGCGCGGGCGGTCTGTCTCTTCTGTGTTCCGTGGAAAAATGAAAAAAAAAAACAAAAACAAAAAAAAAACAACAAAAAAAAAAGAAAGAAAAAAGAAAAAGATAAAGTAAAATAATAAACGGGGGGATGGCATTGACGAGTAGCATCGTCGTCGCCTAGTATCCCGGCCAAGAATATGCAGCCACGAGAATTTGCGCGTTTTTTAAATGCTTCGCCTCGACGATGCTAAATCAATTGGTGGATACGTAGTCATGACGGGGGACGGGAATTTTAAACGATAACTGGGAGGGAGGACGATAGGATTAGAGCGGCCCGATCGCGTTATTTCCGTATTTTTACCGAGGGCACCCGAGCACGATATTTTAATGGTGAAATAATCTCGGCTGTTTTGTTGTTTTTCTTTTTTACTTTAATTTTTGAGCTATTTTTCTTCGCGTTTTACTTACACGCGTCCGTGCACCCACGCGCTCCCACCCCGTCCCCACCTATCACCATCTCACTACCTCTCCTTATCTCTCGAATGCAGGTTTATGTTGGCAACGACGTTACAAGGCCCATTAAAGTCTCCGCTATACTTTTTCATTTGATTTTGTATGAGAAGGCATGTATGGTACATTGGTTAAATAGATATTTTTTTAGTGTCAATATTAGTGGATCGGTCGTTAAAGGTAATGTGTTGATCGAAGCTACAATAACTATTATCAATTGGTGAGCGTGAAATAAAGGGACGAAAGTACTTTGTACGTTTTGGAATTACGATGCAAAAGACGTAATAATATGAGGAAGAATATGAGATTCATTCCGTGAAAGAGCCCACATTATTCATTATAAATATATTTGATTTGATAATAGATTATGCATTATTCATACGGCTCAGAACTAATGCTGCCGTTAAATTTCATAATTTTAATGCACGAGTAAAATAATGTGATATTGAATTCGCATTATCTTGTCGAGTATTGCTAATTTTATGAAGAAGCATAATACTGAGAATTAAATTAAAAATATTCTTAAGGCATAGGAAGCTAGATTTTTTCATTCCCATTTCAAACGGTTTGCCTTTCTTTTCATTATGTCGAGTACAATTAATCGAATGGAAAATATAAAACTGACTAAATAACAGCCAACCACGTAAATTATGCTGTATAGACAAATTTTTTTTTATTTATTTACTATTTTAATTTTTTTTTTTTTTTTTTTTTTTTTTTTTTTTTTTTTTTTTTGGATCGATGAAGCATTTATTATACATCCTTTTTCGGTGACAAGTTGAGATCTGTCCGATATACGCTGTCATTCTCGGTGCACTTGTAGTAGTCGTTGAATTTAATGTAGCTGACATTTAGATATCAAAACTAACGGTGTGCAAGAAGTAGACTTCGTGTCATCGACTACCTGATACCGACTGTACAACGTAACTTTACACCTACTCGAAAAGAGAAAAGTCGGGCAGTAACTGATAGATTTCTTCATCGGCGACCTGGCACAATCATATAGCTATTTCGTATATTTGATAAGAAAGTTGAATGTTCTCTGAAAACTGAGTGTCTACAGAAAATAAATCTTTTTTAATTATCTCAACAGCTAATTAGATAATTGCACGTATTGTGTGCAGATATCTGCTATATTTGAATTAATAATTATGGTAAGTTGGCTTAACTTTCTCAACGTGAATTTGTCCTTCCCAAGGAATGAATAGGATTTCAATATTCAATAGGATCCCCTAGCATATCCAATATATTTATCAGATAATCAACTGAGCTTTAATCATCTACTGTGGTTTACATGCATTGTTTATTATCTTTTTCTTTACAATAATTATAAAAAAAAAAAAAAAAATCCCTAATATATGATAATCTGTATTTATATATTGAGTGAATGCCATTTATCTTGCCCATCGCAATATATAACGTAATAATTTTTGTTTATTTTCTTTTCTTTTGTTGCGATTTAGATAAGAAAGAATTTATTTATAATTGAAATTATTTTGCTTCTTATATTGCAATCGTATCCAAATAAATCTTGATTCTATAATATTTTTATTTTAGAATTAATTCTTGGGCATTTTTTTTTTATTTTTTATTCCAATACAAGAATTATATTAATGAGAAGAGGTAGAATATTAATTAATAGTGTTTTATAATTTTGTTAATGAATACTTGTTCTTAAATGTTTCGAAACAATCATCTCTGCTATACGAATCTTCGAAAATCTATCGTTAAATTATGCTTAGATATGTATCATTATGATTTTTAACAATGATTTCGAATTCTATTCAATAAAATTTGAACAAAAGATGGAATATATTTTATTGCTTATGCTATTTTCTTAAGGCAAATTACGAAGCTATTTATAGGTGTATATAAAAAGCTGCATCATTATACCACACGTACACACACGCACACACACAATATATATATATATATATATATATATATATATCCAGTAAGATGAAGGTATCTTGGAATTAAAACTAACGACAAAATTTGCCAGTAATTTCAAGATAAGCCAATGCTATATAAACTTCGTTACAGCCTTGGATAAAGACAACTTGCAAGGCACAGAGTACAAGGAACTACATCATTGAAAGAACCAATAATTCCATCGTAGCTGTAGTCTCACCCAAAGGAACAAGAAATCATGAAGAAGACGGAAATTAAGGAACGCCTCGCTTCTTCTTCTTCTTCTTCTTCTTCTTCTTCTTCTTCTTCTTATTCTTCTTCTTCTTCGTCGTCGTCTTCTTTTTCTTTTAGGCAAGTGAGTTTAAAGGAAAAGCGCGTTCGCGTCATATAACATTATAAAAATCGTGCCATTTGCAGTGCGAATGACCGGATGTACCAAGTGCATACATGTGTGCGCGCGTGCGTACACGGCGGCGATGACTCCACATATATGCGCGTAATGCGCCGTGATACGATGGTCATTAGTGAAGATGCCATGATTACTGCTCTCCTCCTCCTCCTCCTCCTCCTCCTACTCCTCCTCCTCCTTCGACTACTTTCCTTTTATTCTACTAGTCTCCAATTTCGCATTGAATTCCTTATAGTATAATTATACTTATTCGAAGTCAATTCCAAGTTGAAAAATCTTGAAATCCAAATCATTTTTATTTGATTTTATATGATTGACATGTTAAACAAAACAAAGAAACAAAGAAACAAAAACAAAAGAGCGAAAAATAAAGAAAAAAAAAACAAACAAACAAGCAAAATCGTAGCTGCTTACTAGTTCGATTTTCAATTTTTAACATTCTTAGCAGCATTTATAAACTTTATGTAAACGCATTGAAATATACAAGCAGATAGCATTGATCTCGTATTATGAAAGTGTAAAATGTGAAATTACGTTTATAATATACTTTGTTATTAGTCGTATTGCTACATTAAGCATATTATAATTTCAATTAAATTCAACCTTCCAACAACTCTTTCGCATACACTATTTGAAATTCTATTCATTATACATTTAGCGAGCTTAGTTTCATCTCAACGGCAACTATTTTTTAAGTCTTTAATTCTCAATGTTAGCCATGTATATTAGCTGGTAATATCTTTCTGTCGGAGTGATCTAGCACAAAATGTTACAAATTCCTTATCTTCTATTTCCTCAGCTATGCCCAGCACTTGCCTATATATGCGCATTTTAGAATCCTCGAGCGTGGAATGGGAAAAGTGGGATTAGGAGTTGGAGCCGAGGAGGTAAAACCACGGCTAAACTACGATATATTCGGAGTTTGTCGCAATGACCATGGACCTCAGCTTTGCTCCGTTGATGCGAGTAGCGCGCGAATGACGGATGGCGAAACAGTTGTTGCATCTCTCGGAGCGTCGACTTGGCCACTCTGTGCCAAAAATATCCTTCCTCTTGGGCGCTCTCAAAGATCTTAAGTGTGGCCGTAGCCGAGTTCGGAGCCCTTTACAACCAACATGCGCCCGCTTGCCTCTCTTTCCAATAAATTCAGCTACTTCTGCGAATTTCGCGAGCGTTATTTCGCTCCTTTTCTGCCTATACATCTCTGTCGCGCGTGCTCGTGTTCGCGAGGACCTTTTATTTCCTAGCTTATTTATTCATAAAAGCTGCTCGAGTACAATGTTATGGTTAGGCATGTATAATGATAGGATCCCGGCTATTCATCGTGCTGCTGCTGTATTTTGTAAATTTGATCATGAATTAATGGCGCGCGATTGCCGGTGTACGGAGAAAAGTAAATGGAGATGATGAAGGAACTGGCAACAACAACAAAATTAGAATAACCAAAATGGTAAAACAACATTTTTTTTGCAGTGTGCGTGATTTATAATTATTATTTTATTACTCATTTCGTGATGAAAATTACATTATGTAATATTATACAACGAACCATTAGGTGTACACTTATTTGCAGTAACGCATAGCCCTTTGGAGCTCGAAGCATGTACTTGGAAAGTTTACGTAACCTTGTAAATAAATTAATGAAAAACCTCATCTACTCAGTTAGATCTATAAAATTAATTCTTCAATCAATTGAAAGTAATATGAGAAATTCAAGAGCAGAAATACAATAAAATTAAACATTTTTTATTTATATAAGGAAATATATATATATATATATATATATATATATATGTGTGTGTGTGTGTGTGTGTGTGTGTGTGCGCGCGCTTGCGCATCTATTCTAAACTTTGATTGAATTTTCATTTTTTACATATTTTACAACACAAACTCTTAACCTACAATTATGACAAATTCAAGATCTAAATTCTATATTATAGGAGCACTATCATTTTCTGAAATACTATTTAAATGATTAAGAATTTACCTGAATAATTTAAGTGCAATTTAAATAAAAATAATCATTATTGATGAAGAGACTTTAATATTTAATTAATAGATCTTATTATAGTTATAAAAAAACATACGTAAAAATGTATAGAAGACTGATCGAATTATTATAAGATTTATCAATTAGCGCACTCTTGGCTCCAAAAATACAAAATAACTATTAAGTAAAAATTAATTATTATTTGAAATTTAGGATTGGTAGATTTTTCATTATAAAATTCAAATATTTATAGAATCGTCTGTATAAAATTAGCCGCAAGGATTGTTAGAACCTCGACATCAGAATATTTATCTCATATGAGATTTTCAAATTAATAGTATTTACAAAATCTTTTTCAAGCACTAGATCATTTTCGTTGTTTATTTTTCAACAATATTATTTAATTGTTTTTCAATTTGGCTGCTCGGCATTTAAGTCATTAAGACTTGCAGCATCTCTCATTAGCGCATGTCTTTCAATTATTTTTCTAGCAGAGATGGAATTCTGATTAAGTTTTAGTGCTTCGTTGGTTATGAAGTGTGAGCCCTCTTTTTTTCTTTTTTCTTTTTTTTTTTTTTTATTAATTCTGATTGAAAACAGGTTGAGAATTAAGTATCAAACATAGAACTTAGTAAAGCATTGATTTGTTTTGTTTAACACCAAGACATTGAATTATACGAGATCATTTCAGATTTTTCATTATCAAGATTAATGATCTAGTTAATATAACTGTGAATTTCGAATTTCATTAAATATTTATAGTTTAGCAAGTGTTTTTATAATTCTTCGTTTTTGTAATAGATTATTAGTTTCCTAAAAAATCGAATACTGCTTAAAATTAAAAAAAGAAAAAAAGAAGAAAAAAAAAAGATTCAATGCGTCTAAATAATTGCTTTGATTATTGCCAATACTATAATGGTAATAACTTAAGGGCAAATTTTCTTAGTCATTTAACGGATGATTTATTATGCATGATATATACGAATTTTTGTTTGTACAGGACAGGTTGAAAGAGGGAATAATTTATTTTTTAATGGCTGCTGATTTTTACACAATCATTTGCCATCGGTGTGTTGTGTGATAATTTGTTATTAAAAAATTTAGTAAAATTTTTATGATTACTCAATTATAAGCGATTATTAAATTGACGACGAAAAAATCTAATTTCATATAATTGAAATATCATTTAATAAGAAAGCATATTGTTTTGTTTCAATGAGCAATATAATTTAATTACATTAGTTTTTAAGGAATGAATCTAATATTTATAAGATTTGTAGTATGGATAAATCGATAGATAACGACACTGTAATGTTAAAGCGCATTATAATTTCAAATTATACGAAATTACAGAAATTCTTCCTTGGAGTTAAATATTTTTTGTTATAAAATTAGCACTCAAAATTACCTCTTCGAATGAAATTTACCTTGGTACAGACATTTGCTTAATAAATACGAAAAACAAAAACCATCAGCAAGAATCAATAAAACGCATAGTCGTTATATGTAATATATAAGTATAATTTGAAATTTTATATCAAAAGCAGATTATTTATCTAATTTATATTTCCTTATGAACTAGTTTTACGTTTTGCCAAGGAAGCAAGATTAGGTATCAAATAATTACAAAAAAAAAAAAAAATAAAATAAATAAATAAATAAAAACAAAAACAAAAAAAAAAACAAAAAAAAAAACAAAAAAATTTCCCTTTTTTTTTCCCTTTTTTTAATGAACAAGTATTTTTCAGCTCAAAGTAACGGATTGTTCGTGCCGGGAGTACCTTATAAATTATGCTAGCCTTAACTTCTCTCCCCGATAAGGAAGGGCGTTGGTAATAATGCCTTGGATGCTTATTGAGGCGCCTCTTTTCATATTCAGAGCCAACGGTATCTCGTTTCAGCGGTAAATTCACGGCCCCAAATTCGATTGTGCAACAGGTCTCTCCGGACGCCACCTAACCCAACAAGAGCATTTAAACAAATCTAGTTGTTACGCTTGTCTAACTACTGATAACATTCGCGGGCGTAGTACTCGAATAGAATCGTAGTACCGGAAGCACTCGAGTCACACTTATCGTAAGCATTTCAATTCAAGCATCCTTGGCGTGACGTCGCATTAGACACATCGACACAACGACGTTCACGTCTTTCAGGGCCGTCGCCATTTACCACCACTTGGGTCTTACGTATTTTTTTCGTTCCCGCATCATCTCGACGTGGCGGGCGCTATCATCTCAAGCCACATCCTATGTGCCTTTTTCTTTCATTCTCGTGTTCGTTCGACATATCGCCGGCAAAGGGCCTCTTACATTGCGCTCGACTTCACGTACGACAGCGGCTGCGTCGATACAGGCATTGCGCGCGGATGAGTTTCCAGTCTGCTATTCGATCTCTCTATCTATCCATCTATCCTTATCTTTCTCACTCTCTCTCTCTCTCCCTTTCTCTGCATCCCATCCCATCCCTCTCCCACCCTTCGACGCCCGGTACCGACCGCCAATCAACCGCCGCCCTGCCCATCGCGCTCGCTGCTATATGTATCGCTCGACCGATGATGATTTCCTTCTTCTGGTTAATAACCGGCTTATCGAGTCATTTTACCCGATATATAGATGAAGTCTAAGGCTCGGTAGAGGGAGATAAAGCGAGAGCGAGACAGACAGAGATATACGTACATTGGGTCCAGCATGTTATAGGTGCACGCGCTAGTGGCTCTCGAGTTGGCTATCTCCGCGGCCCATCTGCTTATATTCTGCCTATCCGTGAAGGAAGTGCGTGTTACCTGTAATAGCTTGGAGAGCTCTGCCTCGCTCTCCGAGTCCGTCGAGGTGGAGACTAGAAGAGAGAAGGTGAAAGAGAGAAAGAGAGACGCCAGGACGCGTCGGCCGAATCAAGGCCGCTGGTTTATCGTTCTTGTATAACCTTCGTCAAGGACATGAGCAGGAGAACGCGAGCGGCCTGACTGGCTATTGCTGTTGCTGTTGCTGCTCGACTATCTCTCCCTCTCCCGCTCTCTGTCGTCTCCTCCTCGCCCAATATCTCTCACTCACTCACTCACTCACTCTCTCTCTCTCTCTCTCTCTCTCTCTGTCTCTCTATGTCTATATCTCCCGCTCTCTCCCTCTCTCTCTCTCTCTCTCTCTCTCTCTCTCTCTCTCTATCTATCTATCTATCTATCTATCTATCTATCTATCTATCTATCTATTTGCTATCCCGTTCGCGCTACTTCCAGGCATCTATAGTCTAGAGGAAGAAAAAGAAGGATCCGCGCGACTCGATTATACACGTATGCGCCTGTGATTCTTCGTCTTCTTCTCTCTCTTCTCCTTCTTCATCTACCGGGAGCTGTAAGTATGCGCAACAGCAGCATTTTCAAATGACTCGCGATTTATATTGTGTTATATACTTTTTTTACAACGTAAAAATTGAATATAATGCTTTCGCTCTGTCTTCCTCTTTATTTTTTACCGCATGAGATGCTTGGTATGGGAAGTGAATGTATTGCTTGTGTATCAACTCCGGTGTAAATTTTTTATGTTATTAGAGAATGGTGTTGACGAGATGTCATAGAAGGCTCTGATTGTATCACGAGCGATATAAATATATTTCTTACATTAAATTTATATTATAATTGCAGGGAAATTTTATTTTTATTCAAGAGAACATTCGATTTTTTTTTTAATTGATTACCGAATCGTAAAATTAAACAAGAATAAAAATTAAAAGTCGCAATTTACTCAATACTTTTTCCGTTAATCAGTATCTTCATATATATATATATATATATATATATATTACGTATTTTAAGTTAAAAACATTCTACTTGTGGATTCAATATTATTTTACGATAATGTTTCTAACGGAAATTTTCCTTGCATTTAAGAAACTATCTATTTTTTCAACTTAATACGCTATTTCTTGAATAATACCATATAATTTTAAGAAAAAACAAAAATTTTCATTAGCAAATATAATTTATGTACATTTATATTGAAAAACCATAAGGAAAATAAATGGAAGATTTAAAACAATAATCTCGTTTTTTCACTACTTTAGTAATTAAAAATAATAATCGATAAGGAATAATAGATAAGAATAATCGAGACTGTAATCTTACATATATAAATTGTATAGCGCACTAGTATTTATACTGAAAAATTTTTTTTCTTCCATACAAAATATATGTTACCATCTCAATACTCATTTGTTTATTATTTTATTATTAACATTTGTTTTAATTTGAAACTAAATCCCTATAGTTAAATATAAATTAAAAAAAATTACAAATAATTTAAAATTACAATTTGTTTTTATATTTGTTGAATAATTATTTATAAATTTTTCGGTATATCTGTTAACAGCCTATTATAAAACACTTTTTAAGAGCTGCAAACTGTGAAATGTTTGTAACAAAATTAAATAGAAAACATAAATTTTTTTAGGTAAATTTGTGTTTAAATTTTGCTATACTTTTCAAGTAGATTTTTATCAAAATAATGCAGAAAGTTTATAAGTTTTAGGAATTATTGTCAGAGGACGAATCATGAAATTTTGTAGGTGCTAATTGAAACCCTTTCTGTCTAAATTTAAGATAATTATACAAATACCTATGTTTCAATATTTAATTTAACATTATTATATATTTAGCAATTGTTCTTTTCATATAGTTTTAATTTATGGAAATGATGAAAGTAACTGCCATATCATTTTTTGTAACCGTCATATGTAAAATGGTGCTTGAATCGTTTTTAAATAAGATCGGTTGACTCATAAATATCTAACAAATTTGCATTTATCAATGAAAGATTTTTCGAAAAAATATCAATTTAAAATTTGTTATAAAAGAAAAACGACTAAAGATATATTATTAAAGATGTATTTACTAATCATTAACATTAGGATAAAGTTATAGATACTAATTATTAAAGATATATTTATTTGATACTTGCCTATATCGAATGATTATTGATATTGTATAGAATAAAATAATTATTATGTTTATTTAATTTATAATATTATGCGCATTTTAAATTTTTATGTACTTTTAATGTATTTATATGGAATTGCAATTGCTCTATTATGAATACATAAAGTAATTAATTTAAATAATAATACATTTTTTATACATTAGTAATAACTATTTATAACTCTTTAAATTAAATAAAAATTTATAATTATTTACGTAAACAATGTAGATGTGTTGAAAATAAAGTAGCTATAAGAAATTATATACATTGCTCGGAAATACTGAATAGCTTCTTTAATGTCAATACTTATAATCTAAAAGTTAGGTATTCAGATAAAGATAGTTGTTTCAAAACTTGACTATATGCCGAAGTGATAAATTATATTATATTATATTTCTCTATTTATATAATTTCTTTATAAGTATCATTTACAATAGAATATAGTTTTATGAATGAATTTATAGCGTACATATGATAAACTCGAAACGATGATACTTTAACATTCCAGTATCTTAAAATGGACAGATGTAATATAGAATTTATCAATTATATCTACTATAAGAAATTTAATAATATACCTAATGAAGCGCCAATCAAATTACTTAATTTTCTATTAACAATTCATACATTTTAATTTTTGATATTCTAAATGACAATTTTAATCTGTTTTTTTAATTTTTTTAATTACAAAAATTCGTATGCAATATGTGGAGGAAGTTAGCCTACGATATGAATCAATGTTTTATGATAATAATTAATTTACTTCGTCGAGTAGTTCAGTATTTAAATATTATTGACATGTTTACTTATGAAACATAATTCAGAAATTGTTTAAAATTTTTTTTTCGGAATAGAGCAGTCGAGAATTTACAGGTAATTATTTAAAAATAAATAAATAAAAATATTATAACTTAAAATAAATATTTTTAACGAATTGTAATATCTATATAGACTTGAAATAAAATTATATCTAATCATTAAGTACAATTGAAAAGTTACATTAAAGTTAACCTTTTTACTAATTTTTCAAATTATTATTCATTTATGTCTTTACAAATTGTGACTTAAATAAAATAAAAATTCAGTTAAACAGATTTCAACGATAATTTTTTGTACATTGATTTCAATTACCACCTACGAATATGAAATGACATAATTCGTATTATTTATTATTTTTGCAAATATTATATATATATATATATATATTTATTTATTTATTTATTCTAAAGTTTCTTTTATTCTAAAGTGGATAAAAAGAAATTTCTTCTTGTCAAAAGATAACAAATGAAAAGTGTATTTGTAGCTATAATACTGAATTTCTTATTTCGGATATCTAAAAGATGTTTATCTATTTATATTTCTTAACTTACAAGAAACTAATTGGCCCAGATCAGAATAAAGTTTTAACTGGAAAATAATTATTAGATACTAAATTTAGTTGAGAAATTATTTTATCTTGCATTAAATTGGTAAAAAAGTTTATTGACTTTTTCTATACAAAACACTTTTTAATTATAAAGTATTTATGTAGTTGAATATATTATGGAATCTTTAATATTCACATTAAAATTCTTATGAATTTTTGAAATTATAGAAACGTATTTGCTTCCTCCATCAATGTCAAATTTTTATCCGAATATATCAATTATATGTACATACTTGATGTTGTGCAATAGTAGAATAACATAATTGATAAGGTTTTCGATTTACTATAAATGTTGTTTTGATTATTAATGAAAATTTAATCGATTAAGCAGAAATTATTATTTTTCAATATTGTAATGACATTTATAATTTTCTTTACTAAGACAAATTTCAACAATTATTTTTATATTTTATAATTCCTTTTATACAGTTACATTTTTTCTTATAAGAAAATGTATAGAGATATCACATTGTAATTTTAATAATTTTGTTAAAATATAATTAACGATGAATAATATTACTGTGCCCATAATAAGGAAATTTTCTTTCAACTATAATGATTTAGTTTTTATTTTATCAAGACTAGAATGAGATGAACTAAAACCCTCTGATATCTACATCAGCTGCAAGAATTTTAGAAATACTAATAAAGATTATGCCACGAGAAAAATGTCGATTAAAAAATTTATTCATATTTCAAAGACTTCAAATTCCGCAGATTAATATATGTTAATATACGTTAATATCAAAACCAACCAAAATTTGTATCATATTACTTATAATTTTTAATATTAGATAGATCTTTTTAGTTGTTTATGATTTTTTAATAAATTTTAAATAGTATAATAATAATGTTTATAAAAAGAATGAAATAGTAAGTAATTTATACATTCATTTTTATGCACTTTTTCAAGTACCAGCGTGTATATGATGCAGGTGTACTTACAATAAAATTTTTAAATTCTTCAAAATAGTGCCCATGCTATTATTAGTTTATATATATATATATATATATATATATATAATACATATATATAATAATATAAACGTTCAATATCTAAAGATGTTTTATGATTATTTTTTTAATTTGAACAACAATTGTCTTAGTTTGAAGTTACTATCAATATCTCTTAGTAGTCTATTAGTAAAGTTTCTGCATTCATAGTAAATGTCTAGTTTCAATGCGCTTCTACTTTAACTTTCTAACCTTCATTATAATTTTAAATACTTTTTATAAATTCATATGATATTATTTTAATCAGTCAAATATCTAACAAACTTTGTACGACTAAAATACTTTTATCCTATAATAATAATGTATCATAAATTTTAGATTGCCATCAATTATAAGAGTTTTAAATTTTTTTATTATACATTGTATTTTATAATACAAGTTTAATAATTTGAAATTTTTTGTGTCTGTTAAATTTATTTAATAAGTATTAGTAATTGAAAATTAAATGCAAAATTTCATAAAATTATCTTAGGTTCATATTAATTTTTTTAATTTCTCAAACAATATATTTATTTATGCACATTCAATATTGATATAAATGAAATTTGTTGTTCAGCCTTGTATAATTATCAATTAAAGTAAAATAACGATATTACTAGTATATAACTTCATTATATTTAATTATATTAGACTTTATTATATTTTTAATACTTTTTATCACTTTGCTTCAAACTCTATCTTCACTTATACGTAAATCATTATTTACTTATTATTTATACATTACACTTTTTATATTTTTCATTCTATACAGTTGGCTATACAGTTAAGCAATTTTAAGAATCATATTTCAATATGTCTTGGTATATTAAATGAACTATAAAGCTTTTTCAACTCTTGATTGTAAAATATATTTATTCTTCTCTTTCATCAACCTGCGTTAATTCAAAAATGAATTTGGATAAAATTTATCTAATATTTTATATTTCATTTCATTCCATCTTCTATGAGTTTATATTTTGTGTTTTTAAGAAAAATGTAATAGGTGTATTTTATAAATTCTATTTTTCAAGATTCAATCATATACTACATACGATATCAATAATTTATTGACCGAGTTAAAACTTACTTTCTTACTTCTTAATCTATTTCTAATTTATTAAATCTTTTTCACTATAATTATTATGATTATTATTGTTTATTTGTATTTATTATGATTTTTTTTTCTTTCTAATTACATTCATTCTTATGTCATAATTATACGTCATTTCTGTGCATCTAATAATTATAATAAAATTACATTATAATAATAAAAAATTATATATATAAAATTATATATATAAAAATTATATATAAAAAAATAATTATAATAAAAAATTACATTCATTCTTATGTCATAATTATACGTCATTTCTGTACATCTAATAATTATAAAGTACGAAAAAAGTCTATCAAATTATTATTAATTTAAATATGTATATATTTTTAGGCTTATTATATACCTATCGCATAATAAATACAATAAAGAATAAATTATATATTATCTTCTCTGAATTTTTTAATAAATAATCTATATTATTAAAGGTTATTGAATATGCTGTGTCCTTCAATTACTTTATTTATCTGATCAATATATACATATTATTGTATAAAGAGCATATATATATATTGAGTGAAAACATAGAAAATCCAAGAATTCGATAGCAATTTTTTACTTTCACATTTGGTTTTCTAAAGGCAAAAATGCGTCGATTCAATTACTGGTGATTATATTGATAAATAAAATAGGTGTAAATATATTTTAATCATTCGAATAAATCTCTTTATACGTATATGATTTATATATGAAATAATAATATATGATATAAAATAAATAATATGCAAAATACTTGTTGTTTTTCATAATATTATCTTTAAAATTTAGTACTTATCCGTTAGCAAAATAAAAGTTTTTAATAAATCTATTAGAGAAAATTTTTAAATAAAATGATAGCGATATAAATACATCTTCTAGCTGTATAAGTATATAATATTTCTATAATTCTTAAATGTTATTTGCAAAAATTTCATAATATATAGTATTAGGAATATTGCATATCATTATAATCTATATAATAATAATTACTAAAAAATTTTATCTAATTATAACTTCAGATAGTATTTAATCTTACGTATAAGCTCATAAGAATATTAACGTATAGGATAATTGAATAAAACATATATAATATTATATTCAATTAATTTTTATATTAAATTTTATTTACTTTTATCTCGATTTATTTGTACGATATTCTACTATTTTATGTTTAAAAAAGTTATTTTAGTACAGATTATTTTCAAAATTTCATTATAAATACAACTATATATTGAAAGTTCTTTATGTGTAGCACCTCGGAAACACGCATGTACTACAACAAAAAAGAAATTTCCATATATAAAAGAATATTAATGAATAAGTTAGTTTATATTTTAATGCAAGATAAACATATTATCTTTATAAAATATTAATAATAATTATTTCCAATTAATAGAAGTATGAGAAAAAAAATACACGCGATTCTGTGGAATTCATTGATAAATAGTTGAATAGACGATCGTCGTTGAGGTTGTACAACATAAAAGGAATAAGAAGATTATATTCCGCGGACGCTACAATCTTCGATTTACCGCCGCTCTTTAACGGATAAAGCGTCGACTCTTTAACGGATAAGGCGTCGACAAAATCTATTATTATAATCAACCGAATAGTAAATGTAGAACAATGGAATGTATTTACCAATTATTTTTTTTTATAGAAATTTAACATTGAATAATTTATCTTGCATTGAAAAATCGAGTTCCAACACTTTTAACTGAGCTAGTCGAAAATGCCTTGATAGCTCCCTTATTCGGATCAATAACTCCAATATAATTGCATTGTAAGAAGAATAAATAGGTATTATAAATACTTTTCAAGTATAAGCAAGCGAATTATATGATAGATTTAGAAATTTATGTAATCACAAAGCTTAGAAAGTTCATTCCGTTCTCGATATTTTCGAAAAAATTAAATCCGACCAGTTGGTGTGAATAATTAGTCGACAACGTACATAGCTCATTGACATATTTAGGTTTAAATGAAAGTAAAAAATGTTGTTAATCACTAGAAAATCTGTCATTTATGAAATGAAAATTTAAAACGAATACCAGATACCGATCACCATTAAAAATATATCTCTGAAAAGATTCAAAGACGTAAGAAAAAGGGTATCCACACCTCTTAAACTTCAGAGTGAAAAAAGGGCAAAGACAGGTTTGCCGAAGCAAGTGCAAGAGATGAACCATTATCGAGTTCCCGTAAGAAGGACATCAGCGGCTATGGAGCCGAGAACGACGGGGGCAGCGACATCGCAGGTGGCGGTCTTAAATTCTAAGCGCAGCAGCGAGAAAATCGTAAGGTACTTATCTTGAGGTGCGCCTAATTCCCCCCATGGAAATGGCGCTCGCGACGTCGTGATTATCTCCCTCCCCCCTCACCGCCTAGCGAACAGCTCAAGGAGGGAGCAACTAGTACGGGAAGAGGGGAAGCATAAAACTGTCTGAATTAAAGGTCCATTCGAGCATGCTCTCGGCGAATGTAGAATGGCAGGAGCTCGACGCTGTCGCTCTTTACGGGCGAGGCTCGCACGGGACTTCCGGATCAGCCTCGTTCGAGTAAACGCCAATGCTCGACGTCTCTTCGTTCCATTAATTCGAAAAATTAAATAATTCCTTATCGAGGACAAAATTTAGTAATTTCATTAACATTTCTTGCAAAACCTAATTCTGTTATTGGTAAATATCGTTGAAACCCTGTGTTAATTTTATATTGATCTTAACATATCGTAAAATCGTATTTCTTTTGCTGCATTAGTAAAATAATTAAGGGCAGTAAATTTTTATAATTAATCGTTTGAGATATATATTCTGTTGGGCTGCGTCAAATTATATTTGTAAATAAAATTGTTGTCTATTATCTTATAAACGCAACATTATTAACTATTTCCAACACTTTCTTCAATATTGCTCGATTAAAATCTATTTATAATTATCGATATGCGCCTCGATTATATTATTCGAAATGTTTTACAATGTGTTGAAGTAGCAATATACTTTTCAATTTGATTTTATTAGATAACTGAAAGGTAGTTGAAATTATGCTTAATCGTGAAAGAGTATCAAGCCATTTACTTTAAAGTCATAAAAAAGAAATAACGTATTTTACAAAAAATGAAATTTAATTGTTTTTATTACTTTATTAAAATGATTGATAAATTTTTCTTTAATAAGTGATAACTTTCTCTCGATATATCACAGGGTACATTATGTTGAATGTAAACACGCATCAGAGAATGATTTGGGCATTTTTAATTCGATACCAATGATTGGCACTTTAAATTTAATACTTTTCTTCATTTTTCTCATTTTTTTTCTACTTGTTTTCCTTTGTTTTCGTCTTGTTGTTGTTGTTGTTGTTGTTGTTTTTTTATTTTTATTTTTTAATTTAAATTGCAATTAATAATTACATTAAGCATTTAGCAAAATTTCAACATACTTATAACAAAAAGAAAAAAAAACAGTTTTTAATTTAAATATTACAATTGGCTTACTTATAGTAAATTAGAATATAATTACATCTTGTCTATACTTTGCGTAAAATCCAATTTTGGAATTTTCGATCGGCCACTCTTCAGCACACTAAATCGCTAATTTACAGTAAAGAGCGAATAAATTTATGTCTCAAAAATTGCTAAAAAGTATGTTGATTATTTATGCAAATGTCTGTAACTGTGACTGTAAGCGTTCTTCAGCATTGAAGTAACCGAGTATGGACGACGAAGTTAAGTAAGGCAAGCCTCGCGATAACTTGAATTTTATGTAATTTGAGATTTCACAGTTCCAGGCACAAAAATATTTTTAATATAAATTGCTTATTACAGATATCTTTTTTTATAATAGCGAACGCGCTGTTAGCATTTAAAACAACAACAAACAAAATAAAACAAAAAGAACAAAAAAGAGAGAAAAATCTGATAGAAAACTAACAACATGAAATCCGTGCATCACGCAGTTCTTAAATGTCCATAAGATTTTTATTTTCCCATTATAACTTAAAGCATTATTAATGTTTCATTAACGGAGATAATAAGTATCTTATACATCCTGCAATCCGCCAAAAGATAAAGTACATTTAAAAACACATAATGTAAGAGAGATGATGAGAAAGTGAGGTAGGTGGCAACGGGGTGGGGACGGTAGCGGAGTGAGACAGTAGATTTGAAAGAAAAGAAAGGAATAAAGTACAGCTTTAACGAGTGTGGCGTTATCGTTATCAAAGCCTATACACCTCGCTCGAACTTGTACGGGGCCGAGCAAGCACCACGCACACGCACGCAGTGAGAAAAATCGCGACTCACTACTAGAGAAGTGACGCCGATCCTCTTTTCCTCCCCTTCCATCTCCAACAACAACTTGACGTACCGGGCGCACGCCTGCTAAGGGCTATTTTTTCCCCGTATTGCCCCTCGTGTCGGCTTTTACTACTCGTTCTAGCCCGCGCGTAATTGCATATGCGCGCGCCGGCATCATTGCGTGTGCGAGAGGATGTGGCCCTGCCGGTTAATGAAGGCACTTTTTGCCGTAGAACCTCTGCATCCTCTCGCTCCGGCGAGAAATCATGGGCGCG
>NW_011948413.1:14023642-14170634 GCF_000503995.2 Ceratosolen solmsi marchali
TCTTTCCCTCTCGCGCTTCCTTTTTCTCCCTTGCATATCGAGAGACGATAAAGCGTATACGAGCGTTATCCGAGCGTAGTGTAATCGACGTGAAAGCTATTTTTTGTTTTCAGTCTTCGGTTTTTGTTGGAGGGGGGTTGACGAGGAAGCGGCATTTTTTTTCTCTCTCTTTTGAGCCTTGATGAAGGCCGTTAAGATAAAATTTCCACCATTTTCATTCATTTAATTAGTCTATAAACTGCCCTGAAATTTAAAGGGAGTATAAAGAGGTTGGAACTCAGTGAAATCGCCTACCTCCTAAATAATCAATAATTAGCTAGAATATTTTTATCATTGTGAGAGATTTTAGAATGGTATTGGAGCGATTTTCTTAATTGTGTAAATTTTATTTAACGCCATGTTCGTGCTCCTAGGGGTGATTACGTAAAATAAATTTTGCGACTTTGAATTCGCTTCACAAGTTGTGCAAGTATATTATTATACAAGTATGATAATAATTCTCAATAATACTAGAAATCTTTAGAATTTTAAATAATCACTATTACGTTGGAGATATAACTCCATTTAGCCATAATAAATATTCAAAAATTATCTAAAAAAATAGCACATAATACTTGTTTTAAATATTTCTTTATATTTGCTCGTACAGCCATCAAATATCTGTCAGCAAGGCATTTAATCGGCAGGCCTTGTCTTTACATAGAAAATGAATCGGTAATGAATAAGTTCATTAAAATATATATTTTTTCATTCTGTTTTTCTAATGAAAAGTACATGCTGAATGAATTTTAGAACGAATTTTTCAGAGTATTCGTTTCTTATGCTAACTTCGTTCCTGACAACTATTATGACCTTATCATTTTTCTTTTTCTTTTTTTTTTTAAATATATATATTTTTTTAAATAGAATAAAGAAAATCTTTACTTACATATCTATAAATCTATAAATTTAAGTTTATATTTAAGTTGAGTTAATCATTTTAAAAATAAAATAACGAAATCAAGTATCTTTTATTTATAAACTATGTTCAGCATATAGTTAACACAATTTATAAATATGTAAGATGTAAATTTAAATTAAAAATAAATTATTATCCAAATAAAATTTATTTAATTTTAAACAAGTTAATGAAGAAGAATGTAGAAAATGTATAAGAAAAGATGTACACACAAATTTTATAGCTATATGAAACATATTTACAATTAGGATTTTGGATTTTCAAAAGATCATTCCTAAAGATCAATCCTAAAGATCATTTTAATCACCAAAATAAACAAAGTTTGAATTATCTACACTGAAGAAATTGTAATGACACACTGAAAACGTAAGCATATATTTTTAACACTTTTTGTTGTCCATGCTCTCACACAAGCATATATACATAGCATATAGACATAAAATAGCAGAAATATTAAATCCAACTGATTAATATATTTTTGGAATGTATTCTGTACAACGCTTATATATAGTTACGAAAAGGTTGAATTAAAAGTAAAGGTTTGACATTTATATGCTTTAAATGATTCATTTATTTGCTTACGTATTATACAATTGAAAGAAACCTTATAATAAAATAATGTATATATTTCTTACTAAACTGGAAATATATTTGAAATTTTATTTTCACCGAGTGAAAAACGGAAAGAAGTAACAAAATCGAGCTCTTATGTATTGTATTCATAGGTATGTTTCCATTGACTAGAAACTGTAACTTTTAACTTTCGATACATTTTCATGGAGTAATAAACAATGTTACTGTATACACGGTTATTGATTATATATCTTATTTCGATTATTGAACGTAAAAATTGTTGTACAAAAAATTCTATCAAGTATTCGATAATTAAAATATTGAAGAATTCTATTTTTCTCAATTAATTCTTACACAAAGGAAAAATAAATGATATTTGCAATGGTCACATTTTGACAATATATTAATATAATTATACATACCCTGACTCACACGTGCACACGTATACGCGCGCCCGCACACAGACGCACACACACAATTTGAGAAATTTATATTTTTCTTATCGATATTAATAATATTTCACTATCGACTGTATTACGTAATTTATAGAAAATTAGACGTTCTATTTATTTTCACAATAATTTTTCAATATACATGATTTTAATATGCATTAGAAATTATAATGAAATAGTTTCAGTATAATGAAATACAAGTGAGATAAACTATTATATAAAGTGTCTAAAAGGACTGTAACAATTACTATTAAATTAATTACAAAAAAGCATTATCGTCAAATAAGCGTCTTTGTCGATGATTTAAAAGTTGATTAAAAAACAATATAATGGATTTATTATTTGTGAAATGACATATAATATTATATGAACAGATAATTCATTATTCCAAATATACATCGATACTATGATTCAATAATTAGTATATATAACTTATTAAATTTTTAGGCATGTTTAGTGAGATTAAATACACCATTCTTGTATTTTTATAATAATTAATATAGTTTATCAAATGATCAAATAGATAGTTAAAATTATATATAAATAATTCGACTATGTAAAGCAATGAATAAAATGTTTAACCACTATTTTTATCTTTAGAAATTTATCGTCCATTTCAACACAAAATTTGCTTAGAAGATTAATTATAGAATTAGTATAATATAATTATAGCAAACTACAACAATAGATATTATTATTATGATTATTATTATTATTATTATTATTATTATTATTATTATTATTATTATTATTTAAGAATATTATAGAATATCATAAAATGTATGTAAAGAATATCGTAAAATACTTTATAAATTTCATGAAATAATGATACTCGATAAGTATATGCTAAACCTACAAGTAATTACTACTATCGAACATAAAAAAAATATCTACTAAAAATAAAGAAAAAATACTAAAAAGCGGTGTCGTTAAATTTTTGACGAGCTTTCGAGAAATCCTTAAAACATAAAAAGATTACATTGAATTAGGTCGAATTGTTAACATTGAAAATACTTCTTTTGCTAGACACTTTTCAGAACAGTGACGCACCACATTTCTCCATTTTCACTTAATACCCTTTACCTTGCTCTCTCCTTCTGTGTCACGGCAATCTATAGATCACCCACTACCTTTCCTTCACGTTTGAAAACATGGCATCTCACTGTCGCGTCTACCGATCCCGCCTATTTGCGATCCTATCCGTACGCGTTAATGCCCGACTGCGCGCGTACGCTCTTATCCCCATCGATTTTAGTTGAAAAAGAGATAGAAAATGAGTTGAAAAGAGTCGGATAGAAAAATGGAAGAAACGTTGAGAAAATGAGTTAAAAAATAACTGGCAGAAATCAAAGTAAAGTGAACTACGCTGTTTCCATTGTAAAATAAATTTTCTTTCTTTCTTTTTTTTTTTTTTTCGAAAAAATTGCGAATATAGCCGAATGCCGGGGGAGTTTAACCATTTTTAATTCTATTTATTTTCTAACGAAAAATTTATAGCCTGTCTTTTATTTCGAGTGAAAAATGAGCGTGATTTCATAGATGTTTTGTTACAAATGTTATTGATAAAGCTTCAAGTATCCGTGAATCTTAAATGTGTGACGTTCGTAAATCTGACTTGATATTCATTCAACATGATCTGACGGGATTTTCAGGAAATATAATTTTTACTTCGAGCACACATGAGAGTAAAAAATTAAACAGCAAATAGTTCGAACGAAATATAAAATTTTTAAATGACGATTATAAAACTGCGTTGTCATGTGTTACGCATTTAAGAAGATTAGGTGCTAAAACATATTAAACGGACATTTCGTGAAACTAGTGCGATAATATTAAATTTATGTTATTGATTTTTTATACAAACTGATTGACTAGGTTACATTATATTTTGGATTTTGACAATATAATTTTTGGTGTAATTAAATAATATTATTAATTGATAATGGAAAGTTATTGAACTATATTATATATTTGATTTGACAGCATAGCAAGTAATTAATTAATATTTTCTAATATTGCGGATATTTATATAATATTTTATATATTAAAATTTTTTCTTTCTTAAATCTGAAAATGTAAAAAAGATAAAAAATATTATTGAAAATTATCTCTATCTTGCTTTGGAGCCCTTATACTCTATAACAAGAATTATCTTTTTTTTTTTTTTTTTTTTTTTTTTTTATAGCAAGTTCATTCTAATTTTATGTACTTAATTTAATAATATTGAAATTGTTGAACTTCATCTCGCTCCGATTTGTTTAATCATCTAAATTAAATATGATAACGATATAAAATAATGTAACGAGTAGTACATAACTTAAAAATTTATGATAACTTTCATAACTTAATCAAACTTTTAATTATTATAATTATCCCCCTCCTACCCATCTTTACTCTCTCGATGATTCCTAAAGATGTATGTCCTTATTGTATTTACTTCTGATTCTGCTTCTTCTAAAAGAACTAATAAATATTGCATTATGAGTATTGAGAAAGTTTGTGTCCGAAACCTTTCTACTTGATGAAACTGTTCGTGCTTATTTTCTTAGATTGGAGCAAGTATATTATGTTAGATTTATAGAAGTTATTATTTTTGTAACAATACTTTAATAATAACAACAATAATACAAATAATATTAATATTAATAAACGGATACAACAACTTTATCAGACGTAAATGATATTATGTAAGAGCCTTATTTATAACTAATGACGTTTCAAATAAAATTATATAATATAATAATGTAATGCCCGCATCTTACCCCATCTGCCAGAGTATACTGCACATAATCTAGCATAAGCGCCATAAAAGTATTATTGAATTATTAATTATTTTATTGTAATCATTATGCATATTGATACATGTCTCTATACATGATATATAAATTGATTAGACTCTCTGAATTTTATTTAAAAATACTTCAATCATGCTTAGCAGCAGTCTATCGCTTACGGTTTGGATTAATTCTAAGTAAATGTGGTATTCACGTGCACAGATTTATTTATTTGCATATATTTGCATATAATGTTTTAGACGAATTCAATTTATATCTAACAGTAAATTATATTCAACATTATATATTTTCATTTTTCTATTTAATCATTAACATACTTATGTTATAAATTGGGAACATTATTTCTGGTATACTAACAATAATAATAACAGTAATAATAATAATAATAATAATAATAATAATAATAATAATAATAATAATAAGAAGAAGAAGAATAATGAAACAGTGAATATATTTAATAACCACTATAGAATACTTTTAAAAGGGCATAAATATTAAAAATGGTTAAATAAAATTGCACGTGAAAAGTAGAAATTCAAAGTGGATAGTTCTACATTAGAGTGAACGTATACTACAAAATTGTTGAGAATTTTTTACTGTTTGAAAAAGATTCTCTGACCTACATTTTCTTTTTTTATACAAATAATTGATGACGAATTATATTAATTTACATTTTGATCAGTCGACTAATAAATAGACATTATGATTTAGTACTATCAAAAAAATTTTCATTTTCGGGTATATAAATAAAATATAATACTGTAGATTTATCATCAATATAGACCAATTATAATAATTATTTTATTATTACGTTAATGCGTGATATCAAATATCAAATTATAACAAATATTTTATGTTATGTTTTTTGTTTATCATTTACTCGCGTATTTGTATATTAATTTGATTGTGTTTGTAGAATCGACGAGCTTCATTTTTTCATAAATTATATAGTTTATTTTATATTTTGATACGATATATTCATATATAAAAATATGTATTGTGACGTTGTTATTTTTAATATATATTTCATACAAGTGAATTGTTTATGTCTAAATTTTTGTATATTGTATTTTAAATAGCGATGGTAATATTTTTGCATTATAGATGCATAATAGAAATCAGGTACATTAATATATGTAATTAAAAATTAATTTCGGTTTCATTTGTAAAAATTATAATTAAAATTTTTTTTCTTCAAATCTTTAGAATTTCAATAGAGTAGAGAGGTATAGTATATCTTGGTCAAATTTTTACAAAAGCAAAATAAACAAAATTGATGCGTAGAATTAATTCCTTTCTTAAATTGGTATGAATTACCTTTTTATATATATATATATATATATACATATATATATATATATAAAATTTGCAAATATTCTTTAGTCAATTGCGTAGACGTAGCTTTAATAAGTTATTGAAAATATTCTTTAGTCAATTGCGTAGACGTAGCTTTAATAAGTTAATTTATTCATATATCTATTCATTTTCATTTTAAATGAATGTAACAACTGAAGAAATTTACATCAAATTATTATAACAGTTAAAAACTAAAAAAAAAAAGAAAAAAGTTACAATTATAAAGTACGCTACAGGAAATAAAAAATAATCGTCAAGTAATTTTAATACAAAACATGCTTTAAAGGTGAAAGCGAGATCACATTGCCAAGTGCTATACATTTAAGTAGTATGGATACTTAGAATTTTAAATGAACTTTTACAGAAGTACATCTCTAATGACATCTAGAACTGAAATCCTAATAATTTTGAACTGATTCTCTTACAAATTCTAATTGTATATTTGAAACAAAAATTTCTTGTAGAGCATCCATGATCATTCATGTTCATTCATTATCACCCATCTTTAAGTTATTAAATATTTTATAAATAAATGTTCAAAAATAAATATTTTTTTCTCCACTGTCTATCATTCGGAAAATGAAAAAAGAATACGCAATTTTTTAATATTCATGTCTGTTGGACTGATATACTTTGTACAGATACTAAAAAGGTTTCTTTTTTGCTTTAGGATTATTACGTGAGGATTGCTAAAAATGAAGGGTATTTAATAAAAAAATAAAACTTGCGCCACTGTTCGCGGAATATAGCGTGGAATATGAAAAAAATTGAAATTAAAAAAATTTTGCTCACACTTTCATCGATATAAAGTCTATTAATGAAATTGTAAAAGACACAATTAGATTTTATGTGTGGCAATTTATGAAGTTTTAAAATAATTTAGCTTAACGATATTTAAAATCGGCTACGAGATAAGACAGCGAGTGCTACACATAAATGTTTTTGGAACGTTAAGCGAATATTGCAAAAGTGACGCCTTGATAGTGAATTACCCACCCGTCGATTTAATGTCATCGCTTGGTTATTTTCTCAAAATGCCGTTGGTAGTCTTGAGCGTATTACTCGTTCCAATAGATCCGCGGTAGCTCGCGCTCTCACTCGGCAACAGACGCACGCACACACACGCGCGCGCGCGCGGGCGCGCACACACACACACACACACACACACATATTAAGCCACGTGCGTGTAATTCGCCTTCTCTCCTTTCTATGCTACGGCCCATAGACTCATGCGGATGCTAATTATCGTCGAACACGAGGCACACCGTTCGCGAGATCTCAAGAGGGTCTTACGAGAGCACGCTTGCTGCTTTTCCCCCTTCGTATTTGTCGTTTTTGCGCGAGTGAGCTGTCGCCGATGATTACGGCCGATGACGTGGAATTCGCTTAGATTTCTTTCACGCGAACGAGATCTCGCTGTTCATTTGGTCTGTTTTGGAAAAACGTCGATCCGTCGTCTCCGCTATTCGTTCCCGGCGTTACGGCCTTTCCTTTTTCTTCTTTTATAATAAGCGAACGTGCGATCACTAGCTCTTCAAGCGGAAGCCAATGAATTTTAAAAATACTCGCGAACTAATTAGAAGCCATATTGTGCATATAATTATAGGGCTTGCGAGAAATGTCGCTGTATTTTTACATCTAATTCAAACTTGATTTGACGTTCAGATAAGAAAACGCGCATTTTGACGAAATAGTTTCTTCGTTCGCAATGAATTTTGCAAAAACTGTCTGCAATGCCGTGCAATTAGTATTATTCATTCCATGCTTAGTATCTTATGCATCGTCACACAAAAACAAAACATTTCATTTCAAAACTAAAATTTACATAAATTCATACAAAATCCATTGCCAAAACTCGAAAATTCATACACATTTTACATATCACCTATTTCGAATGACATTTTTATAAATGTATTTTAAATAAATAATAACTCTCCATAATTCATGTTTCACTGGATACATTTTTAATATAACAATAGTAAGTAGACCATCGCATTAGCGTTGAAATCCTTTTTTTCTCTAAACGGACGAATTTTTACATTATTTCTCGTGAATATTAAATTCACGAAAACTTGATTTTTTTCAATTACACATCTATCGTTAAATTAATTAATTTCGTTATATAAATTGATAAAATCATTTTTCTCACATTTTCCAAATTTTGTTAATTGTTATTTCTGAAATAAAATTGTCTTAAAAATAATGTCATCTAATTTATACCAATGAATAACAATTAACTTGCCGTAAATATAAAAATTATCAAATCTAACAGAAATTCTTCGATGACAATTAGAATCAATTAACTCTTGGAAAAATAATGATAAAATATGAATAAAAAAATGCTGGCAATCGCACCCATTGTGAAGCACGCGAGCTTATTGAATGTAAATATAAATATATTATAAATATTATTTCTCGTTCGAAAGATTCGAACAAATGTTTAACAGTGGCCTCTAATTGTTTTTCAAGTGAAATTTCAATAAATTAACTCCTTTGAAAGCTCTTTTACAACGCTTCCACGAGTATATTTAATTAGATACTGCGATTTATTAATGATTATATAAAATAATTATTATGCTATTGAAAATTATTAATGCCAGCCTAACGTAATTGAGTCCGTTTAAATACAATTTTTGTCGAACCAAAACGCTGATAGAAAAGATAATTTTCTCGTTTAAAAATTATTCATTTCCTCCGTAAAATAAGCCATATAATAACTGCAAAACGAAATATCCGAGTATGTAAAAATCATCGTACTTCATTCAGCCACAGCATAAGTCATCAAAAAGTCAGACGGGCGGCTATAAACGCGCGCGCGACCGCGCGCAACGTATATTCGCAGACTCGAAGACAACTCCTCGGTGGGCCTTCCCTCCGTGCAACACGTGCACCCATAACAAGGAAAAACGTATTGGGCTGTGAAACGGAACGAAGAAGCCCACACGAGCAATAAGACGAGTCCGAGTAAAAAGGAGCGAAATCCAGTGCAAGGTTGCCCAGAGCCGGGCACAGCGCTAAGTCGTCGCTCGCGCTCTTAAACGAGATCAGGTATGCAGAATCAGTAGCCGCTCCTTAAGCACCTCTCCCCCTCTCTCACTCACTCTCCTTCACTTTGCTGGAGCAACTTCCGCAGGCGGCACGTATAATCGCTCTGACCAATGCGAGCGCTAGCGCTGATTTTCCAATCTACGTGAGTAGCGTACGTGTGCGCATGTGTGCACATGCGCTGACTCCGCGTAACGGGCTGTTGCCCTATCTTTGCTCAACGATCCTCCAAGACCTCTGATCGATTTTTCACCAATACATATACATATATATATATATATATATATATATATATATATATATATATATATATATATATATATATATATTAATTTGCGATTACGTAAGATGAGTATTGTGCCATGTATCAGTAATATTTTCTACCACTGTAATCTCTAATTATCGTACAAATTTTCTGAGAATCGGTGGTACGGAATTTCAAAAATTTTGAAGTAGATGGAAGTCGAGCGATGGACAAATTATAAAGCGAGAGGCCACACCTTTATGTTACAAATTAATAGAACGAGCAGTTAGAAGCAGCTTACAAATTTTAAATTCCTAAGAAAATGAATAAATCGGCAATTCTTAGCTCTTTTTGGTTTTTCTCATGACAAGCATTAATTATCATATGATTGATGATGCTATAATTACTATTCTAGTTGTGAATGAATATTTTTCATATTTATAAATACGGAAGAATCTAACTACTTGGAAAAAATAGATATTGAATATTAAGTTTTAATAAAATATTAATTTTCTATTCTTAAGACTGTATACGAGTTTATGAACGAAATTTAATATCATCCAAAGCTATCACTTACTATATGATTTATTTGTCAATGGGATATATGTGTTAAGAAAGCCCCAATAAGTACATATTTTTGCAACGATTTAGAAGTTGCAGAAGTTTCGTCAACGATGGTTTGTTAAAGCATGCCGAAAACAAAAATTTAATTTTCAGTTGTCACGCTGCTATTCAATTGCAATATTTATTTATATAGTAATATGATTATTTTGTAAATTTAATTTGGAAATCTTTCTTGTAACTTTGACAGAATATCGATCAATATTTCATATTTCAAAATTCTTATCCTTTCAACTTCTGAAATTCAATTAAATGAAATTTATTTGTTTGCATAATCTACGAAACGGCACTTAAAAATTCTAACGCTGTTGCGAGCTTAGCGTGAATATAATTCAATAAAAATATAAATAAAATAAAAAAGAAAAACTATCAAATTTGGCAGGACGATAAAAAGTCTTATCCAATCCAAAATTTTTCGTATAATATTCATATTAAGATCTTTCAACACAATGATGTGTGAATATGAATATTTGGAAACAAGTTGATGTTATTCAAGAATCATAAACAAAACTATTTATCATTAAAATACAATTATAAGTTTTGACTATTAAATCTTGTTAAAAGTATGATGGACTATTTTTTTAATAATTATTCAACATACAAGGGGCACATTAGTTGCCGCCGGTGCTGCAAGGATTTTTTGATGTATGCTCGATTCCAGTGAAGCTCCATAACTCATGGTCATAGAGACAGAGACTTCAGTTGTCTATCTTCCTCTACCTTTATCCATCTATCTTAAAAGAAATCCAGAAGAGTAAGAGGATATTCGCTCGTTGGATGCAAGCTTCTTCACTAGAGGTCAAAGTCGACTGTTTGCTACGTGTATCCGGTCGTCTTCTTCTTCTTCTGGGTATCTGACTACGTAACGCCGTTGGCAAAGACCGACGTGATCGAATTCAGTCTTCCTTGTCTTATTCTCTTACGTCGATGCTGTATTTTAGTTTCATGCATACTATCCTGATGCGTTATACATGTGAACATGGAAAACAGTTATTTTGGAAAAAAATCATTAAAATAATTCTTCTTGGTATATATTCTACCTTATCAAATATTTTGCAAATTTGAATGGAGAATTTATTCACATGACAAAGTATTTAATAAATTTTGTGAAATATTCATGTATTTCCTGTTTTAATATTTATCTTAATGGAATTATAACGGAAATACAATATTGGCTAATAATAATTTTTCAAATTTAAATAAACTTATTAGTAAATTGTAGTTTATTGTTAATATGAGAATTATTATAAATGATTGATTATTTATTTAGACTTGGTTGAGCCGTACAAGCTGGTGATGTAAATTATAAATTATTTATAAATTTGAAAAATTGTTTGTGTGAAATCAAATTTTTAATAATATAATTTTTTTAAAAACATTAGAGAAAAAATTTATTAATCTTAGCAATTATAAAAGTTTAAAACGAAAACATTTATATGAAAAATTGATTTGTAATATCGCGATATTTCAGTTCTGTAAAAGGCAATTATTATAGACTTATGAAAAGAAGTTTTTAAAATACTTTTTAAATTTTTGAATTTTACAATTTGTTTTAATAAGTGATACGACAATATTTGAATATATCGAGAGAAGTCAATTATAGTAATTATAGTACTTTAAATTGTATAAATATCTAAGAAGAAAATACGAGTTACTAAATGGAAATGATTATATTTCAATTTAAGTTTTTCTTTCCTAATCCAATACTTCAATTGAATTATAATAGAGTGACTTGAAATTAAAGAGTATGTAGCAGTAATTTCGTCATTTATTCGTTATTTCGTTATTTGTCACATACTACATTAAGATGCAGTTTATAAATATATTCAGTAAATTGAATTATGATGAAATTGATTCATATAATTTTGTCCATTGACACATTTTCCTCGAGTTAACTAAAACATGGCATCTCTCCGTAATAATTGTCAAGCATCCGTATTGTAAAGCTCAGACAGAATAATAAATTTTAATTTCTCCCCCTTCCCCCATCATTTTCTCTTTCTTTCTTTCTCTTTCTATGTGTATCTGTATCTGTATACTTATTTCTCACTCACTCGTTCTCGTTAATTCTTTAGTACAACAATGATAACAGTAAAGCGGAAAAAAGGAGCAGGTAGAATCGTATAAAAGTACTGAAACATAACATACCAGAGCATATCAGTGGTTTGAAAAGTGCAGTGAGCTCTATCTGCTTGCAGGTGTGGGTAAGTCGTCCACGTAGGCATAGCCGGGAGCACCACGACCTAGCCCGATAACGTTTAGAGCAAGATGCTGATGGTAAGACAGAGAGAGAGAGAGAGAGAGAGAGAGAGAGAGAAGAGTAAACGATAGGATTGGAATAAACGGGCAGAGGAAGTGGGGGGGAGGGTGAGAAAGAGATCGTAGCAATGGGCTACGTAAAAAAGGTGCAGTGGCAGTAGCAGCAGCAGCATCAACGGCGACTGCTATAGTAGAAACGAGCGAAGTGAATATAAGTAGCGAGAGAGAGAGAAAGAGAGAGAGAGAGAGAGAGAGAGAGAGAGAGAGAGAGAGAGAGAAAGAGGAAGGGCGTCGGCCGGCCTCGGCTCGCAAAGCGCCACTCGGTCAAGCTCACTGCCATCATCTAGTTGCTATTCCATCGCTTTCTTTTCGTTCTTTCTCCCGCTCCACAGGATGGCAGTCGCCTGCAGTCAGCCTTGTCTAGCCTTGCATTGCCTTGCCCTGCCCTACCCTGCCATACACTGCCCTGCCCAGCCCTTACCTCCATCTACGCGCCAAACGCGCCGGCACGTCCCACCTCTACTCTACTCTCCTACCTCTTCTACTACTGCTGTAACTACTGCCTCTTCCCATCCCTCTTCGCAATTCCGTGCACTACTAATACACGCACACGGTTACGCGCACGTGAAATCTCACTCTCTCACTCTCTCGATGAACGGCGCTACTCAACTCTCTCTAGACTTTTTCTTGATTCATTTTTTCCCTGCCTTCTTGTACTTCTTTTGCTACTTTATTTTTACTTTTTTTCCCAATTGTTTTTCTCTCTCTCCATTGCTCACTTACAATTTGTATCATTCTCGCACCTATTTCACCGTGCACATGTCTTATTCCTTATCATTGCTATTTTTGTTATTGCCGTTGCTGCTGTTGCTGCTGTTGCTGTTGCTGCTGCTGTTGTTGTTGTTATTCACTTTTTTACGATCTCTGCAAGTGTTTCATTGCCATTTCTACACTTTCTTGTTCCGTTGATGTCGATTTTATGTCCCATAGTATCGCGCATGAACTTCATTCTTTCTTTCGCCTGTCAATTACTATGAGTCTATAATATCAATAATGTAACCATATTGTTAAATACACATTTTCAAAGGTATTGTAAACTCTCTCTTCTAAATGATTTCCACCCTCGTTATTAATATTCTATTAATTTAATTTTAGTTATTAATTTAAAGGCCTCATAGTTCAACCTATTCAGTCTGCAAAATTACGATTAACTATGATTAATAATAATAACGATCGTGTTAATAATTCACAATAAAAGAGACGGGGCAAAATTATTATGTTGACAGCCCATTCTTATTAGCTTACGTTCTCTAACATTTTATCTGAATATTTTACTTTATAGATATATCAAATATAATTTAAAACATTCGATACTTTTTAAATTGTATGTATAATATTTGAATAACACACTTCTTTAGTCTATATTACTTTTGAAATCCATCGTACAGTATATTACATTGAAGCGTAAATAAAGTTATCTTCCTCTTACAATATGTATTTATGTCGTGGTTTTCTTTGTTACTTCTTTTTTGATTTTGCTTTCTTTTCTCTTGTTCCTTTTTGCACAATATTCGTCTCTCGTGACTTCATTCTTGTATGTCTTGTTTCTCTTCTTCTTCTTCTTCTTCTTCTTCTTGTACTTTTTATTCTTCTTCTTCTTTTCTTTTACACATTTATTTCTTTTTGTTGATACAATGTTTGTCTCTCTTTTTCTCTTCCTTACACCTTGTTCACCATTGACTTGCATTTTGTCGTTCACTTTTTATTTCTTGTCTCTCACTTTTCTACAACGGTCTTGCACCTTCTTTTCGGCAGTCCTTATCTCATTCTCTTTTTCTCATTCTTAACTTCTGTTTTTAGTGCATGTGTCTTTATTTTGTATTATTTTATGACAAATGATTATATAAGTAATAATATATCAGAATAACGGCACATTACACGTATATTTAATTGAAAATGACAATATATATATATATATATATATAAAGTAAAATTTGATACAAATATTTTCAATCATTATTACATAACTTTTACACGTTTAGTGTTTAATCATAGTAAAAATTCAGTGGTTGAAAAAGCGATTTGTCAAAAAATCAATTAGATTTTTTAGAAATAACCAAGAAAACAATGCACACTATGCATTGGTAATTTAGCCTTTTTTAACTAAATATTTTTCAACATTCTCAGAGTAATCAAACATTTTGTTATTAATTTTTTCCTCTCTCCTTTATACAATAAAAATAAACAGAAAAATTTTACCTTTACCGTTAAATTTATATTTATCCATTGTCATACGATATTTTTCATCTTACTCTCTTGTCTACTGTCGCACAAGTATTCTACATATTCGAATGTAGGTGTTCACGTGCTTCACTTATATGTAGATTGAAGAGAGGCCAGTAAACGTAAATCGGATCTTCTTTATACGCGTATAGACGCACACGCACGCGCACACACACACAAGCATTCTCTCTCTCTCCTTGTGTATTTTATCTATCTGTCTCTCTTATATCCCCACGACTTCTTTTTGTTCTTTTTGTTGACTCAATCTTTTTGTTTTTGTTCTCTCTCTCTCTCTCTCTCTCTCTCTCTTTGTCTCTTTCTCTGACGGCAACTTTGTTTTTTTTTTTTTTATTAAAGTGTGTTCGTAAATGAATGTATGTACAAAAGTGCTCGCGTATTTATGTGGATATACGTACGGCAAGTTCGCCGCATTGCATCTCCTCTATGTCGTCCAGTGCTGCTACTGCATGAGTTTTCGGGTGATGTGCTTTCTGGGAATTTATTCTGCTCCTTCTAATTTTTTCTTCTCTACGTTTTTATTCTACTTAAGTTTTTTGAAATTGCATTAAGTTAATTTGAGGAATACATCAAAACAAAAAATCAATAAATTTACATAGTTTCTTAATAAAATCGTAATTTCAATTTCATTTCTTGATGGATTTTTTGCGATCTTTATAATGGCCGTTCAATGGCATTTTTTAAAGGATTTTTTAATTTTATGTCAGTCGTCCATTAAGATGAAGCATTCGCATCCTATAATTTTTAATACGTCATATGAAATAATTATAAAAAAATGTTCATTTGAGATATAATTGTAAATTAACCATCTTTTATCCTATTTCTGTATACAGCTTAAAGTTGTATCAAATTTTCGATAAACAATGAATACAAAATACATCTCACAAAATTTAATTTTATATTTCAATGAGGAATAGTAAAGATTTACTTTTTAGAAGAAAAAATGACTGCTAAATTTACACTATAAAATTATCGACAAAACCTACTCGATGTTTTCGTATTCTGATAATTCGATATGAATTTGCATTATTGATAGTCGTATTTTAAGTATAATGATGAGAAAAATATTATACATTTCATTTACTTTATTAGATTAAATTTCTATATGGATTTACGTATGCTATTGATGGATTAAAATTTTATTGTCGAGTGGTTTATTTGGAAAAAATTCGTTTTTGCAATTTAAAAATAGATTTAAAACGAAACTTAAAGTAATGTAAGACTATTCTTATAGCATATCGATATATCATAAATTTCATAAGGAAAATTGTAAGTAATAAAATTAATAGTACGACCATTACTTGTAAAGTTTATATTCGAAAATATTAATAAAAATTGATGAATTAGATATTTTTGTTATTTTTCAATATATTTTACATTCGTTATTAATATATTTTCTAGAAAATATTACTTTATTCTAATATAAGGATAAATACAGTAGTGATATTAAATAATTCATAAAAATAATTTATTTACTTATTATGGAATCTATGTTTCAGTATCCAAAATGAAGTAATTTTTCTTAAAGTACTTGAACCTGAAGAGCAGCTTAACAAACATCTAAATATATGTTTTATTCGTTCAAACTAATTATACTTTGCTGTAAGTCACTGTACAAATTTTGTAATATTACTTTAAAAATATAATAGTATCTGGCAATTCTTTATACGTTTTAATCTATGATTATTAGAATATCATAAAAAAATATTCATTATACATATAAAAATTTTAAGAAATATCTTCATATAAAATTTAAATTATAGGCTTCTTACATATATAAAAGATGACAGTATTTCTAATAAAATACGAGTATTAACGAATTTTAATTATGAAATCACACATATGAGCAAACAAATATAATAATTAAATTAATTTTTTATTAAAAGATATAAGTAATAATTACGATATTGTGAAATCCTAATAAAGAAATCATCCTATATTTTCAAAAATTAACTTTTTTACTTTGATGTGAAAAATATAATTTCACACTGAACTCCGATAAAAAAATTAGTGTATCTTAAAATTAAAAATTTTTTCAATTTACTAATTTAATCTAAATCAAGATATTATGTAGTCATAAATTAAAAAAAAAAACAATTTTCACAAATAATATTTTCTAAAAGTATATTATTCTCAAAATATTCTCTTAAGGTTTTAAGTTAATTTGACTTAAATTCTGAAAGAAATAAGCTCTCTCTCTCTCTCTCTCTGTACTTTTTCGAGCTTGTGGAATCAGCTTTTGAAACTTTAAACACGTTTTTCTCGAAACCACGTTTTCAAAGGTGCGAAACGTATCTCAGACGAACTCGAGTAACAATTTTTGCAAATATTAGCCTGTTCGACTAACATATATTGTACTTAATCGAAGCATTTTCTTGCTTGATATTCAATTCTCAAGTTTTCAACCTTTAACGCTATATTTTAAATAAATATTTCCAACAATCAAAGATAATAAATTATATATAAAATATATGAAGTAAGATTATTTGATCTACAGGCATATATTTTCTGAAATATTTAAAAATTGTTTTAGAAAAATATTCATAAAGTTACTACCTCGTATTCTGTACTGCACATAAACTTTTTTTGCTAATCTTTTATTAGTCATCAAATCAATAATAAATATGGCATTTACATTTATTAACATATTAAATAATTTATTCTTTAAACAATATGAAATTAATCCCTTATTAAGAGAAACAAAGGATAATAAATAAAATAAATAAAATGTTTAGAGGAAGTTTTTTGTACATAAATATAAATTCTTTATCAATATCTCTAAAATTATTTTAAAAAATTCAATTACAATATTATTATCAATGCGTATAAAGCAAAATTACTATGTGATCAAGTTGCTACTTTTTATACTGCCAATCGATACATTTATGTGAACAAAAAATATAAAAATGACAAACCCATTAAAAGTTTTATTTGTATTTGGATCGTTCGGTTAAAATGAAAATCTACGTAGTTGAGGCAACTGTTCGTCTAAAAACAATTTAAACATGATATTACCATATATTTCTTTATCGAACTATTATTGTAATATAAATTATTAATATACGCGTGATAGGGAGTATGCCGTAAGCATACGTCAGATGTTCCAAACCCACATCTGCTTCTCTGCGCAGCCGCCTATACTAATTGTCAACCCACGTTTTACACGAGTTTCTCATAATGAAAAATTTATCTAATTTTAATACAATGTCATCCTCTAAGGCCCGATACCCACGCATGACAACTGACGCGCCTTTTTCCATCTTTTCTTCGGTTCAACTGCGTTTCATGAACAATCATGACGGGAGCAAAAATACACCACATCCTCAAGGTAGGAAAGTAATAAGTACTTGTGAATGAAAAGAACAAAAAAACATTCTCTATTATGCAGCTTTCTTAGACTTACTTATTATTAATTATCTTCTTTAGGCTACTAAATCCTCTTCATACTTCTAAAGATTGTACGTCGATAGGTGCAACCTAAATGACTTGCTTCATATTTACCAGAGGGCTATTCTTCCCTATCACTACAAAATTTCATACACAATGCACTATTTCATCGAAGACTACACAATCATGAATAAAAATCTACGCATAGGCTTAACAACACGTTAATTATTCCTGCATAATATTGACAGTTTAATTGTCAAATTCTTATGGACTCGCTTGGAATTTTAATTACGCATTATTGAAAATGAAAAGATACTGGCTATAAATTTAAAAGAAAAAAATCAGAAAAACTTATGAGTAAGTTGTAGAATTCGAATGTCTCTGATAAAAACTTTTAAATAAGCATGTATTATTAACCAATACAATTGGTTAATACAATATAATTAGTGTAGGACTGACACAAAGTATAAGAAAATAATCCTTGAAGTTTTTACATTATTTCATTTACATTTAATTTATATTTAATTCTATGTTTTAATAAAGTATTCATCGAATTATATATGTAAATGCCATAATTACTACAATGACTAATAATAGGTGAACATATTTTAATATATATATTTTGGAAAAAAAAAAATATATATATATATTTATTAAAAACATTATTCTCATGAAAAAAAATTCATTCCCGTAAGATATAGATAAAACTTTAATTACTTAGAAATTCATAATATACATTTTAATAAAAAATATTCCGATAGAAAAATAAACGATTAGATAGTAGAATGAATAATTTCAACATTTTATTAAATTAAAATGCGAAATATGAAATATTAAATTTTCTTTTTGTTTCTAAAATTTAAATTTATTATGTATTCATAAATAATTTTTTGTGTATAATTTTAATAAAAGGAAAAGGCAAACGCTAATTTTATATGAAATAGAAACAAATTTTTAATACTCGAAGTAGTACGTTTCTTTAATATTAAATATAATGTTTGCGATTAAAGCTTGGAAATTAAATATTATTTTATTAACATAAAAAAGATAACGTTGAAGAAACTGATTTAGTTTACATAATAACTGTCTGCTCTTTTAGTGAAAATATGTAAGAATATATTTACTACGATATTTAAGGCATATAACTATTGATTAAAAAAATAATGTGAAGAAAACAAATTGTAAATATAATTATAAATGGATAATTAAAAAAAAAATTAATTATCCTTTATTGTAAGATTGAAGCAAAAAAATACATTGAAATTTATTTTAAATTTCATTTTCCAAAGATTTTGGTGTAAAGTAGTATATTGAGAAAATGATTAGATTAATGATTATATTAAATGAAAATTTCATAGACCAACAGCTAAGGTACATGTAGCTTGTACTAATTGTTAAAACATACCGATTATTATCATTATTATTATCATTATTAATATCATTATTATTATTAATAAAAATTTTAATTTGGCAGGATTATAGCATTTATAATAGTATGAAATTTAGCAAATTATTTTTCGTTACAAATTTGCTACTGTTAAACTGCACCCTTTTCTCTACGTGATTAAATTCACATAAAACCAATTTAGACTTTCATATGCGGCTTGTAACTTCCATAATTACCTTGAAAAAGTATCCTTTTTATTCATTTTTAATTTAAGAATAAAAAGGAATCTTCAGCAATGTATTTGATAAATATGACTGGTAAGGATATTTTTAAATACAATATAAAAGATTTAATGTATGTCATCAATAAATACTTTTTAATTATTAGATAAATGTATTTATTGTAAGATTTCATTTTCATACGTAATTGGGTTTTAATTGTACACTGCTCGTGATTATATTATAGTTAAGCGAATATATTACAAGTATAAACGTCGTATTACATTAATCAACAATTATTTTTAACTACGCACTTTTATTATATTAATTTGATTAAAAATTTCATTTTTGTTCTATGCTTTTAGATGTAGTTTTATACAAAATTTTATAAGGATTACGTATTATCTAATTTATAAAAGCTCAGGTTATAAAAAATATATTTTATAAATCAAAGTTTTATCGATACAATATTCCATATATATATATATATATATGTATTACATAATACCATTTATTGAAAAACATACTATATTTTAAAAAAAATGTATTTCGTGAAGTACGTCTTAAATATTTATTCTTAATATATATATATATATATATATATATAAATTTATGAACAATTGTATTACACACACTATCGCTTTATAAGTATTCTAAAAGAGTTAAAGACTGCCGCTTACATTAATTTTCAATGATCGAAAAGAATACTAAAATAATTTTTAAATAATATTTATTAAATAAGTCTACTATTATAATCGACATTTTAATCAATGGTTTGTTTTAAATTGATTATTTTAGATAAATAATATAAAAAAGAGTTATACTAAACTTTAAAGTAATTATTCCGTTTGTAACAATTTCAACTACATTTCAATTAATACATCGAATTGTAAAAAAATATATATATAGATGTGTGTGTATGTATGTATGTATGTATGTATGTATGAATGTTTGTATATGTATATATAGAATGATAACGTATAATATGAGTATAGAATTATTACGCTTAATTATATGATAATATTTAACTCAAATCAATAAAAGTGAGCAATTTTTTATACGAAATTTCAATTTAAAATTTATAGTTTTTTTTTATATATTTATTTTGGTTTCTTTCCTCTTTTTTTCTTATTATGAAACTGTTTATACATTAATTCGCTAAATTTACATGATCTGCATAAAACGAAATATTCTTAAAATACGTCCCTGCATTTGCAAAATAATATTTTATAAATATGAAACAGCTTAAAATGCAATAAAATTTAAAATAATAAAGAAAATTTCATTTTTTTACAATAATCAATACAATAATCAATAATATATATATATAACTCGCATGAAGCTCCAGGAATATTCAAATATTATATGAACTGTAAAAACTCCAAATATGATGTTAAATCAAATTAAGTGAATTATTAAAAGATTTCGAGCTTAAGCAGTTGCGATAAAATGAAATAAAATGTTCCGTGAAGTATCGAAAAAGAAAAAAAACGATCTTTTCCATAATGAATTTTTTTGCATTTGTTCGAGAAGTTTTGCGTTCATAGTTAATTAAGATAGATTTTGAAGATACATCTCAATACGTAAAAATTCTTAACCTACGCAGTGAGGAAAAAGAACGTCGATGTTTAGTGAAAAAGAGAAGAGAAAATATATATATGTTAGAAAGTAAAAGCTGGCTGGAGAATCGACTTTAACAATGTACACGTGTGCGTGTGCGAAAGAAACCTAGGGAGAGAGTAGAGAAAAGGGTCGTCAAACTTTCCACCCTCCTTTTCTTTCCTTCTCATTCCACTCCTTTGCACCCCTTACATCTTTGTGTGGTGTGGCGGGGGAAGCAATTGAGGGATGCGCGACAAGGGGTTGCTGGTCTCTTCCTCTCTCTCTCTCTCTCTCTCTCTCTCTCTCTCTCTCTCTCTGTCGGTCTGTGGGGCAACAGGTGTGCACAATACGCATAATGAATGCCGCACGCGTGCTGTGTATATATATATATATATATATATGCAGTATATAGGTATATAGGTCCGTGGCGCGTGCGCCTCGTCGAAGTTTCTCGTTTTAACTAAGCGGCAACGATAGTAGGGCAGACGAGATGGGAAAAAAAGACAGAGAGAGAGAGAGAGAGAGAGAGAGAGAGAGAGTGGGGCCTTTTATTGCATTTGCATGTATATATCCGCGGAAAAGGGACCTTATGATGGGTTCGCGGGATGCCGCCACCAGAGTTATATGCGTTGGGTTGTTGTGCCGGTTATATGGCTCGTGATTTCAGTAGGTCAACGGCCAATTATGTGTTTAATGATTAAAGGTACTACCAAGTCTCGGATATTTTTTCTTAACTTTAAATGGTATCTAGATTTTGCTAATAAACACATAAGCTTGAAATAAGTGAGCCGATACAATGAACATTAATAAATTTATTTATTTATTTATAAATATATATATATATATATATATATATATATATATATAAATCTTATATAAAAAAAAAGGATATTTATATTTCTCATTGCTATAAAATCTTATTTTATCGAAAATTAATTAATATAATTTCATATATTCCATGTTCTACCATTAGAGAAAATAATACGAATTGTTTCTTAAATTTTATATGAAATTTAGTAATTGTTTATAATTAAAATATTTGTACAATATTATTGAATAAAATAAGACTAGACTTCTTTGGTTCATATTAAGAATATAATTTAAGAAGTGTTTTTAATTTTAGAAAATTTTTTTAACGAATCTTATTCGCCAACATCGAAAATTCTAAACTTCTGAAAATTCATTCACTGATAACGCACGCACACAAATACAAATTTATTTGACGGAATGATTGAGTATATAATTTTAAAAGGTTTAAATTTTATCACTTGCCATCCATGTTAACATGTAAAAATTATCTCATACTTAAACTACACATACTACATTCTTTTGTCAAAAATTGATTGAAGATAAAAAGAGTAATAAAAAAAAATTATTTATATATATGTATATAGTTTATGGAATTGCTCAAGTTAGCTGCACATTGTCCGTGAATAGTTATAATGGAATAGTACATTGCATGCTTATCATATCGTAGACATTCCTAAACGTCATACTTTAAGACAGCTTGGACGACGTTGAAAATTGGGTGTTAACGGTGCAAGGTTCAAAGCAATAAAAAAATTAATTATAAATAAATTGATCGTTTAATAGAACAAACTAATTTTTTAATTTTTTAGCAGACGGAAAATGTATTCCAACCACGTACGTATTAAAAATGTTTGCTACATCTATTGTTGTACGTGATAGTTTATCCTTCATAGAGCGTTTTGTATATACGGAACGGTTTTTCGACAATATAAAATTATTATTTTATTTGTCATTTAATAGTAGTATTTATATAGTATAAACTATACAAATATTAAAAACCCTTTCAGGTATTGAGATTATATATACATTTATTGTGCACAATCCCCAAGTATTAAATTAGAAATAAAGATATTAATTAAAGCTATACTTTAAACATAATTTTGTTATTTTTAAAAGTTTTTCTTGTCAAGTTAAGCAATTAGCATCAAATTAAATATCATTTATAATTCAAATTTCTGATATTTAAAAAATCGTATTCAAATATTATACATTTATATTACAAAAATACAATATTATTGCGCTCAAAAATATTTTTACTAATATTTTGAGTAGTTCTGAAGAAATAACACGATGATTATTATATATTTATTGTGATTTAAATATGTGTTGATTATTACGATTTAAATATCACCAAAAATGCAAGCATTATTTAATCATTTTGTAATTTTATAAAACAGTTATATTAAGCAGTGAATCTTTGCACTAATCGTCTAATTACTAATAATAAATACAATTGTTTCAGCTAATCGAAACGATTTTTTTTTTTTTTTTTTTTTTTACATTTCTTTTATCTTTTTCAATACATCCAGTGTATATATTATTTACTCTTATCTTTTTCACAATCGTTGATACATAATAAACGTAATATATACATTCAAAAAGCCATTATATATAGAAAAGAACATTTAATAACTTATTTTTTACATTTGTTAAATAATAGAGGTATTTTTATATAAATAATACAATTCTTAAAAAAACATGATCTAAACCGATTTGAAAATATTTTTTTCTCTTCAATCGTACAATGTAGTTTCAAATATTAATTTTATTAACATTATTATATATAGAATTAGTATATTTTAAAACTTTATGCAATCAGTAATTATATAGTATTTGATATTCTATTATTTAAGGCTTCTTCCAAATACTTGTAGACATGGTTTTTTATGAACTTTTCGTGACGCAACACCCATGAATGAAATTCATTCAAAATAATATGTAAAAATGAATTAATATATTTGTCGATGTAATAAAAATCTAGTTAAAAGGTACGGAATTGTAAGGTACATATTCTATATATATTAATCATATTTAAATACATTTCTTCGTGATGACTTTTACTAACTCTTGCGCGCTTTCTCTCTCTCTCTCTCTCTCTCTCTCTCTCTCGCTATTTCTTTGTTTTATAACCCTCTAATTATTTATTGCTCGCGATGTATTCGCGATAAACGTGAATTCAAAATATTAAGATTTCATATAATCTTACACTAGCTTTGTAAAAGTAATGTCACAAACGGAAATAAAAAAAATGGAGAAAGTAAAACTAACATATGTAAATGAGCAAAACATAGGCACATACTGTTCGATTGGAATTTTGTAACGATTTGGCTATAATGTATCTATATAATTAAAAAACTATGAAATAATTGGAAATTAAGTAATTATTTTCAAGAAAGTAATACTTTTCAAGAATAATATTTGTATAATGTACTTGTCAACAATGCAAATAATAAATAATAAAGAATTCCAAAAATATTCGAAAGCTGTGTACATGAAAGTAAAAATAATATGAGACTAGGAATTAGGTCTTTCAAATTTTCTAAATTTTCTATAGAAACAAAATCAAACACTTATATTTTGTGTGAGCTACTTGTGAAAATTACTTGAACAACAAATCTTATAGTAAAAAGCTTTTTTTGCTTTTCCTTAATGCTCGTGAAAATTATTCGATTTAAAATATATTTTTAAAATAGTTATAAAATCATTATAAATCGGTTGTTTTATTTATTTTATAACGAAGTAACCTTATTTTATCATATAAAAAAATTCTTTTAAAGTAGATCTAGAGAGACCTCGTAATCTCAGATTAAAATCATTGATATTCGGTGATAATATTGTATAATAATTCATAATAAATTATCTGAATTAATTAATTAAATAATAAAATTGGTACCGCTATACATCTTTTTTTTTTTTTTTATATATATCAGCCGTTAAAACATAGAAAAATGTATAATTAAAATTAAATTCCACCTAAGAATAATTTATATTTAATATTGAATTATTTTTATAGATATATTTTTGTTAAAAATATCTATACTTTGAAACTTGTTACCGTGGACATGAATTTATAAAATTTCCTTCTTAAATTGCAGTATTTTTAAACATTTTTTTCATTATTTCACACATTGCGTGAGTGTTGCATTATAACGATACAACACAGTGGTGGTGAAATAGATATTAAAAAATTTGGACAATTAAAAAAATCGAATCACCCTCAATTTCAATGATACGAAGACAATGAATATTAATTTCAATTGTATGAAATATGCTATTATCTATCAGCTATCAATTGCAGCTTCCTATTTATGTTTTAACAAATATATTTTTATATCGAAGAATTAAATTTTACAAAATCTTTCAATTTCGAAAACAGTTGTTTTAATACTCATAAACTATGGACTTTATATATATATATTCGTAAGTCGCAAATAAAAAATCCTATGACACTACTCTTGAATTAAATAGTTAAATTAATTTTTTAATAATACTATAAATCTTTATCTTTTTAATAATAGACTAATAACGGGACTTCTCAAACGGCAATTGTACGATTTCCTCAATTTTATGCTCTATATTTCTCATTTTTTCAAAGTTTTAACAAAAGGTATTTAACTTTTTTTCTCCATTTTTAAAGTCTAGATCCATCATATGTGATTCTTAAAAAAATTTCTTGCATTTTTCAATCTCGACAATTACACGTTAATTTTATCATTGGTGTTTAAAAAATGAATTCTGTCAAAATTGACAGTCACCGTTCTCTCTCTCTCTCTCTCTATCTATCTATCTCTTTCTCTATCTCTGCTATCCGTCCATCACTCAACCCCCTTCTTTTTTCTATCTTTTTGAACGTTAGCTCTGGACAGACATGTGCGAAAGGTTTGCGCTCTTGGTCTCGTGGGGAGCGAGCTCAAGTCCGTCGCCGTTGTGGACGTTGCCGCCGACCGAGGGAGAGACGTACCTACATACGTACGCGAAGAGGAAAGTGAAGAGGGGTCCAGAACACAAAAAGAGATACATAGATAGATAGGATAAATAGAGAGATAGAGATAGAAGGGGGTAGAGTGAGAGAAAGTGAGAGAGAGAGAGAGAGAGAGAGAGAGAGAGAGAGCGGGAGAGACGCGAAAGCCGCGAGTAGAGGGGTATTTTTCGCTGGGCTATGCGCTTCGTTCGCTTCTCTCTTTTCGTTTCTCTGGTGCACTCCACTTTCAGGAGCGAGACACTAAATGCGTTTCTCTCTTGGGCAGAATAAGCGAGAAAGAGAGGCAGAAAGATAGAAAGAGAAAAAGAGTATGCGTGTGCGAGCGCGTTCGCATGTGTGTACGTAGGAGAAAGCAAGAGGGTTAGAGAAAAAGATATGTGATTGTGTACGTGTAGCGTGGCGTGGTGAGGTTCCGAGACGGGGTATCGCTCAGACGACATGCTGTACGCTCGGACGGCAAATAGAGAGAGAAAATTCCTCCACTCTCCTTCTTCTCTCCCTTTGCTCCCCCCACCTGCCGCTCAGCACTCTTTATCCGCGCGCGCACTCACACACACAAACACAGAGAGAGAGAGAGAGAGAGAGAGAGAGAGAGAGAGAGAGAGAGAGGTGTATATTTATATACGCTTTAATATGTATATATATTTATATATGCATATGCATATATTTATATGTATGTATTACTTTTTCTCACACTGAGTTTTGGCAATTATGTTGTATATACTTCTACACGCGATATATATCTATTTGTCATTTTCTTTAATTCTCCGTTTTTAATGCTAATGAGTAATGATTTTGATTGTGCCCCCCCCCCTCTAACTCTCATTCTCTCTCTCTATCTCTGTCTATCTTTGGCAATATTTTGCCTTTTCTTTTTTTCGATTAGTCGCGATTATGATTTTTCTAAATCGTTATATTTCTCTATGCTCCCTGGCTTTTAGGTTGTCGTCCCTTTATGACTGTTTCCAAACGCGTTTCGAGCTCTTCCCCACGCTTCTATGTATAGTCCACCTTGTGCGTTTTTTCCAACTCGTATTTCTCTTCTCTTCTATCGTTCTCCTTCTCTGCCTCTCCTCTCGTCCTCACCCCCCCTAACGATCTCTCACGCACTCGCTCTCTCTCTCTCTCTCTCTCTCTCTCTCTCTAGCTCTGGCTTTGATGCTGGATTTTCGGGCGAGATAAAGAAGGAGAGCGAGAACGAAGGCGAAGCAGAAACGAAGGGAACGAGCAGGTGAAGAAGAGAGCGAGAGAGCGAGAGAATGACAAGGAAGAGGGGAGGAGGATAGAGCGAGAAATGAGAAAAAACAAAAATTGACCGACCAATGGGGGAGGAGGCCCGAAAGAGAGGGAGAGAGAGCGCGAGTTAGAAGAGGAGCGAAGAGGAGAGAATGAGAGAATCCCGAGCGAAAAGATCTGACAACGTCGCGGCAGTTTTTGTTTACCGCATCCAGAGTGTGCGGCCTCCGCGACGATGACGAAGGAGCGTCGGCAGCCGTCGACTCGGGCGGCGGGACGCAGACTCGGGCGTCCTCCACAAGCCACCGACTCCCAGCCCCCCTCGCCGGCCACCTCCTCCCCCACCGCTATTCCTTTTCACTCTTCAGTATTATATCTCCTCTGTCGGTTATGCTTTTATTCGAGTATCGTGTCGCCAATTGGTCCTATTACGTTTTCCTCGATTATTTACATTTCCCAGGCATTGATCATTGCACGAGTTGAATTTACGCCCCAACTTTATGAACTGGACATTTTGTACTATAATATTTTTCAACCCATGCAATATTTGTTTGTAATTATTTGCAGTTATTATAATACGCTTTTCTATTCTATGCTGATCGAATATTCATTTTGAAACTTTTGCGCCTATTCAATATCTTGAAGTAGTTACATTGGTTAAATGGTTTGGATATCATCGTAATAAGAAATTTCTGTAGTAAAACATTAATTCAACGCGTTGCCTGTACTAACAATGTATATTGCAATAATAAAATAATGCAGAATACATTTTATACTTAAACAGACTTATTTAATTTTTTTAAATATAACAAGTAGACACTTCTTTATTAACGTTTTATATTGATCTAAAGGAAATAAAAAACAACAACAAATTAATTACGGCTCGAAAAAGTTGATTAATTTAACAAACATTAATGAAAGTATTAAATTTATTTAATAATTAATTATATTATCAATTAATTATAATATTATTATAAAAAAAAAAGTATATACATATATATATATATATATATATATATATAGTTTAGACCGAATACCTATATGAAACATAATATGCACAAGTTTTTATATTGATTTTCTTAATGTCGAAACAAATTGTATATTTCAAAGAATGATATACATTTGTGTTAATGAATTAATTATCCAACAAATTTGATACTTTTTTCATTTAAAAAGAAAGTACAAGGTATTAAGAAAATTATCCATTTCATTGCCTAATAATTTTGAAAAACTCAAAGAATGGAAATCGAAAGAGAATCGATACATCTTGAATTAAAAAAAAATTATCAATACGTATGAATGTTACGTATGAAATAGGGATGTATGAATATGAAATCTAAGGCTTCATGAATGCCTAATTTTTCTATCATAGTTAAAATTATCTTTAAATTATTAATAATTTATTCGTATTACAATTGAATGAAAAAAATCGTACACATAAACGTACATACATACATCGTATTATTACTGGAAAAGAAAAAACTTCGCTCCAAGTTCTCGCAGTAATATTCAAACTTTTATTTAATATACATATGTATATTATTGACACATGTAATTGAATTGTAATTGAAATTATTATTATCAAATATTTAATTAGCATATAACAAAGTAATAAACCATAAATATATATATATATATATATATATATATATTAGAATTAATGAATATAGTGTGGTGCTATTCATGCGACGATTAGAGGATGTTTTATTGCTCATGATTGTTATCCTTGTTTACGAATCTCAAGCGTGACCCATATAATATGTGCATAGTGATATCAAGATAAGATTAAAGAGTTAAATACTTTAAAGATGGCCCAATATCAATATCGTATCCAACATCTTTTCCATATCTGGTGATTCTTATATAAGTTTACAAATTCATCCCTGCACTTTAATATTTTTCTCCAACAATCTCTCTCTATATTTTCTTCAATTATTTATTAACTCTTTAACTATATAAAATACGTATACTCTTATCGAATGAAAATTATTTTTCAAACAGTTTTATTGTTTTCATAATAGTAATAATTTTAAGAATATTATTATGTTCGTTAATAATATTCATTACAATAGCGTTTATGATGATGATGATGATGATGATGATGATGATGATGATGATGATATTAATATTATACATAAATAAATTTAACCATACAATAAAAATATTCTATTTAAAGAAAAATCAATCACTTTATTTATATTGTTATATTCCATTATATTTGCGTATAAATTATAAATAACTCCAAATTAACTCTCATATAATATTGAATAGTCACGATGCATTTCTAATCGAACAGCGCATTATTAACATATGATCCAAAAAAAAAAGAAGGAACGTTAATAATCTTAAAAGTACTTAAAAAATAAACAATAATTTGTTTAAAATTTGCAAACAAGCTGTACACTGAAGTAAGAGTGATCTAAGTTTCCATCGTCTATCTCATATTTGAAATTGACATTTTGTAAATATTATATTGCATTTTTTAGAGCGATATCATTACTTATGTTGTTCTACAGAGATTTATCGATAAAAAGTTTTCATTGCAGGTAGTTGAAAGAGAGTGAGCTAACTTGCAAGTATTGTAAATTAATTACCAAGTCTTATCGAAATTTTATCTGAATAGATTTGGAAGAGAATAATTCCATAAAGGTTTTTCTTTTTAATTTTTAATGATATAATAATACGTTATTTCAAATAAGCTATAAATATTATCTACTAAAAACACTTAATAACATTTAAGAGCATCTTAATATTCTTGTTTTATATCAAGTTTTTACTTTATAACTCGTACTTAAGGAAATGCGAAAGATTAGTTATCAATGTGAGTAAAAATGATTATCATAATAGTATCGCTCAATACAGGTAGCACTATATTATTAATCGAAAAAACTCATTTGAGAAAATCATCATTGTTACTTCTTTATGAAAGTTTATTTTCAACATGAATTTATGAAAATTGTACCATCTTATTATCGTACATTTTGCATAATAATCATTTATATGCCTTAATTAAAAGTGTATTGTCTCATTAGGCAATAATTATTAGTAGCAAATAATATTCTATCTGAATTTTTTTTCTCATATATAAAAAGAAAATACTTGATTAATTTATGAAAAAGAGAATATTCCGAAAATTCTTTATTTAAAAATAATTGAGCTCTATCTAATTACATTTAAAAATGGATATAAAGTTAGTATGAGATATCTATATATATATATATATATATATATATATATAAACTATATCAAATATTGCAATACATTAGATGAGTTAATTAAATGGAAAATATCATCCATAATATGTGCAATTTAATATGTTTTGGAAAATTACATTTTAATAATTAGAGCGTAAACAGTTTAATTTTCATAAACTCAATAAATATTATATTTAGTTTCATATAATTTCTTTATATCATTCTTATGACTAATGATATATACTAATTGGTATGATTTCATCCGACGTAGATCCCCACAATGTCTATCTTCATTGGCTCTAGTGATCCCATATTTGACACTGACCCTTCTACGATTTCAACCCCTTAAATTGAATTTTGATTCTATTTTGTCAAAGTCGTTTTAAAACTTCGACAATAAAGACTGATCGTACACAAGTTAAAATATCAATCCCAATTTTTACACCAAGTTCTCTTAAATATTCTTTGAGCCAAATGATTGGTTCATATTTTTCAGAATCAAATTATATACGAAATCAGAAACCAATAGCTTCCCATCGCGTGCACAAATATTTCCTTGTAACAGCACCTACATTGCGGTCATTTATAAAGCCCTTTAAAATGATTTCTCAAAAGGCCGTGTCCTATGGCAATCCATGCGAGTAATTCGGTTTTGGTTCTACTGGGTTCCGACGCTGCGTTTATACCGACCCTTCCTGATATCGCAGCCAATTAGTACTTTTTGCCTACCTTCTGTTGTTAAATGTTAAATAATTTTATGAAATAAATAAATAGTAATCAATTGAAAAAATTCATAAATACAATAACATGAATAAAAAAAAAAAAAAATTATTACCAGAATTTTTTTTATTATAAAATATAATTCCTTTTCAATTCTTCATAAATAATCTAATCAGGGGTCTTCCAAGCTATTTCAAAAGCATGTTTTGTTTTTTTATTATTCATTGGATTCTATTAGCTAAGAGTATATGTACTATAATTACTGCTTTTAACACACTGTATATAAAAATTAAATGTGTAAAATTTTGAAACTTAATTTGAAGAATTTTGTGCGCAACATCAATATGTTTTATGAATTTAATATTTTTAAATGGCAGACACTACTTTTACTGTTTATAGAAAGAACGCTTTCGTTTATTTTTGAACATATTATCTTCCTCGATATCATTATTTTAATGGTTTCTTGCTTACTGAGTAATAGTGATATATTTAAGTTTCATCAGTCGTCATAAAATGGCAAATTTACTTACAACAACATTGAATTTTATATTGTGCAAGTGAAATGCGTTCATTTACAATATTTGATTAATTTGGAAAGCTATTTCGTTACATAGAAAAATTCAAATAAATTATTAAAAGATTAATTATCTTTAATCTTTATTTTTGCAATAATTTCACGTAATTTTAATATTCTATATATCATACGCACACGCACACGCACACGCACACGCGCGCGTTTATATTCAAATAGTTGTTGTAATTACGTCGTGAATAACTTTTTGAAACTTAAATGACTGTATTTATAACCTCACTTTATGCTAAATGTACTAACCATTAATAAATTTTACTAATAAGTTCTGTAAATGTAATCAACTTAACATCATTTTACTTAAAATTTTTACAATTACATAAATATTAGTACATAAAATTATTTTTATATATTTTGCTGGCTGATAATTATAAACCTTTAATTGGCTTAAACAATTCTAGCAATAAAATAATATAGAAACTTTGAAAAAAAAAAATTATATAAATCTCAAGTGCAAATGATTAAAAACTTAAAGGTGCTTTTGGATTTATTTTAGACATAATTTTCAAACATTTTGGGACCTTATAAAACTATTCCCATAGAAAAATTATTTTATAGTCTCTTACAATTTACTTATCTCTACTTTATTAGTTATAGAAGTTAAAATTATATATTAATTTCAAAGGCTATTAACGTTTAATATTTTATACTATTTAAACTTACAATGAATTAATTAGTCAAATAATCATAAGAATAAAATAATAAGATAAAAATAGGAGAATACCTATTATAAAATACAGCAGAGTAGAATAGATTATATGCGTCGTAGTATTGAAAGTGGAATTTAATATATATTTTTTTTAATTACTATTTTCAAAAAATCCCTCGTTATTGAAATAATAAAAAGAAAATAAAAATTTTTCACAATATAAAAAATTATATGCTTTTAAATTATAACATTTCACAAGTGAGGATCTTAGAGAATACTTTTAAGTATTAAATTTTAAGTACTAAATATCTTATAACATAAATTTAACAATTATGCATACATGAAAATATTCGAATTTATTAATTTCGAGATTTCATATTCATTATGATTTTATCTAAAAAATACTATTGAATGTTATGTAGAATAATTATTAAAATTTATATTTTATTATATAATTTGTTTTAAAATGATTAACAAAAAGAAAAGCAATTAGAAAGTAGTTATTTATTTAAATAAATCCCAATAAGCGTTCCTAATTACGGGATTAATTTATTAATACTCAAGTTGAAATACTTAAGTTGAAATTACATCCTAATAGATTTTTTAATGCCAATACACACACATGCAAACAAACGAATAAACACATGTATCAATATGTATATACATATATACATGTATGCATGAAAAATGTTCCTTCACAATCGTAAAATAAATTAATATTAATTTTAAAGGTATGAAATAAAACAAATTATTTTGTTGAAAAAAATTCCAAATTATTATCTACAACATATAAAAATGTATGCAATTTATTTCAAATCGCAATTGTCTTTTACTTTTATAAAATTCTCAAATAGCATATGATGCTATTAATATAATTTCTTTCATATGCTAATATACAAATACAAAAAATTTCTTTAAAAAATAGCAAACTAATAATAATTAGTTGGTGAAAAATTAATTAAGAAATAAAAGACTCGTCTTTTGTTTAATAAAGTACGATTTCATTATAATATTTATTTAATTAGTGAAAAACTAATATTTTTATTATTATTAATGATTTCAGACTATTTAAGACAATGCTAAGACTATTTGTTACTTTCACCATTAGGATTTATAATATTCTACCATATTGGCTTAAATATAATGAGACGATAAATAATAATTTAAAATTTCTACTATAAGGTGTATTGGAAAATTATGTTTGCAATTATTGATAAGAAAAATTCCTCGTAATTTAAAGTTATTTTTATATTTTATAATACAAAATACTTTCGATTATTAATGTAAATAAGATAAGTTAATAGTCAAAATAAATTTTGAAACTACAAACAAGCAATCGAATTAAGAAAGAACATGTATCACCGTGTGATTTTTCTTTAGCTAATGTGGGAAGGAGCATGAAAAGGGATTCTTTAATTAAAAAGTACCCGAATAAAGGAGTTATATATCTGCGTATTCGGGAAGAGCAGTGGTTGCCATCGATTGCGTGTTCAAGATCGAAGACGTGAAGGTGTAGAAAATGGAATAATTAAAAAGAATTAATGGCGACGGCATCGCGTGATTAGGTGCACAACGTCGACGCGAAGTTTAATTTGACCCACATGCTTGGCCCCTTCCCTTCCTCACTTTCTCTCTTTCTGATTCTTCCTTACTCTTTTGCTCGCTCACTGTCTCTCTCTCTCTCTCTCTCTCTCTCTCTCTCGCTCTCTCTCTCTCTGACAGTCTCTCGTTCCTTTCTCACTTGCACTTGTATTCGCTCACTTATAGTATCGGCGCTCCAATATGGTAGTTAATCTTTATCTTAGGTTTGTAAAACGTCAAGTATCTGCGGTCGTCGGACCAAAACTTTTCGAAACTTCTTGCGTGCAATGGTCGAGTGAAGTGTACTGTTATATTTGGCACCGAGCAAATCATATTTTCATTAGTTTATGTCACAAACTCATTTAGATTTCGAAATCGATTGAGAAATAAAAAAAATATCATAACTTATTATTAATTTTATTAGGATAAAAAAAATATTTTGCAATAAAAGTAACTGAGTTGATAATAATGTACTTTACTTTATTTATTACAAATTATATTTCAATAATAATAATTTAAAATTCAATTCATTATTAAATACAAATCTTGTTGATGTAGTAAAAGTTCGCATTTTCAGCTAAAATCTTATGAATATGAATTAATAAGATCTAAATATATATGAACAAAGTTTTGTTTATGATGAATTATAGTATTTAGTTTGTTTTTTGTATGTTTTTTTGTTTTTTTTTTTGTTTTTTTTTTTGTTTCTATTAAATATTAACAAAATCATTTAAATCGATAAATTTTTATCAAATGTCGTGAAAATCGTAACAAATTAAAATATGCTGTATTATATGTAATAAGAAAACGTTAAAAATGCATCATTCGTCTCTTTGGAATTCAATTTTAATCTGCCCGATAAGTTTAATTCATATTTAATAACTATCGATTGCAGCTTGTTTCAAAATTCAAGATTGTGAATTTAACGAAAAATTAAATTCATAAATAAATACTTTCGTAAAGATTTAAATCTTCATTAATTTTTGTATTAGCAGAAACAATTTCGTTAAAAAAAAAAAATATATATATATATAAACACACACGCACGCACGCACGCACGCAAGCACACACACACACACACACACACACACATACATACATACATATAATCATAAAATTATGTTAAATATATTATTAATTTAATTAAATTCTACACTTTTATTTATTTTTATGAAAAAATCATTATGAAAAATGTCTAGAATTCGTTATGTCTTATAAAATAAATTTATAATTCGTAAAATTATCTATTAATTTAGTCGCTGTTTTTTGGTACATATACCATTGATAAAATACTATATTTTTAATATTGTATTGATAAAAAACATACTTTTGAAAAATAATATACGTATTAATCACTGTTTATCAGAGTAATGATAAAAAAGCACTTGTTGTAATGTATGGCTTAAATTGAATTTCGAACTAAACTCAAGAATAGATTATTTAAAAAAAAATTAAATTACTTTTTTTTTATATACAATTTAGGTTAAAACTTATCTTAATTATGGATTCTCGCGTCATATTAACACTGATAATCGAGCCTGGCCATTAGTTCTTCATTGTAATTAATTTTTAGAAATATAAATTTCTATTTGCTGTTGTCTTTTTATTTTAGTTGAGATTTTAATTTAATTTAATAATTCTATATTAACCTCTTTTTTTATAATATAATGGTTTTTACACTTATATACAAATAATCAAACTAATATCGCGACGTACATTGAAGCGTATGTGCAAATATAAATATTTGGTTTCAATAAAAAATCAATAAATGAAGAAATATATATGTATCCTGAAAAAATTAGTGACTTGTCACTAATGATATTAAGTTGTCATCTAATTTGTTCATTAACGCTTTTTTTTTTCATTTCACTATTTACTTAGTAAATTTTTTAAATAATAAGTCATAACGATAAAATTATGATACATTTATTGTAGTACATTTTTTCTTTGTATTCATGATTATTGTCATCATAGCTAATATGGTAAAATTATGTGAAGTATAAAAGTAAAATTATATTCTTTAATCAGCCAAAAATTCCGAAAAGAAGTAAACTTTACGTAGCTCTATGATATCCTCATGTAGTTTCCAATTCTTTATCTCTAGTGCGATTTAATCCATGAATATAATTATTTCTCATTGAAAGTCCACTTCTTGTGAAATAAAATTGTATTTTTTGATTCTCGAAATTTATTGACCAAATCTGACAATCGAATGATAGCCAGGTTATATTATACTTGCGGTTAACGTACCTTGAGAAGCTCAAATGCTAAGCATGCCACTCAATATCTAATTAAAGATACTCCCTCCACCCATAGAAAAGGCACCGATACTTACGTTATAATACTTGCGATAATTGTATTAGTTAAATGGAATCAGTGGAAAATGGAAAATAGGCAAGTTTGCATTAAAGAATTTCGTTCGTTCAAGCGACCGAAAAGAAAAGAAAAGTATAATTTTTATGATTATTATTATTGTTATTATTTATTTATTTATTTATTATTATCGTTATTTTTGTTATTATTGTCGTAATAATAATTATAATGATAATAATACAAAAAGAGGGAAGTATTCGGTCCGGCGAAACCGAGGGAGCGAAGTATCGCGCTCACGGGGGAGGAGTCGGCGCCCTGCCGAAAAGTCAGCAGCCAGGAAGAGAAAGAGCGAGAGGCAGGAGAGATATAGAGGAAGTAGGAAAACTAGCGTCCAGGCCAACGCGGCCAACTCGCCGGAAAAACTTGAGCCCTGCAGTCGCCGCCGTAGACTCGAGCTTCTGCTCGACGAAGAGGAAAGGCTGCAACTACTGCGCCTGTGTACGTGTGCGTAGGCGTATGTGGTATGGATGTATTTTTAGGTACCGAAATAAATTATACGAAATGTGCAAAAAAGTGTGTACGTACAGTCTCCGTACTTTTTTTTCTCCTTTGGTTCCTCTTTTTTCGCATTCTTGCTTTCTAGATTGTTTATTTACAAAGTGTTCTGTACTTAGAACGTAAGTAGAAAATATTACGTAAAAAAGCTGTGAACCCTTGCTACTCACTATTTTTTTTTTTTTTTTTAGAGATATGCGTATCCCTCGTGCTATTTAAAAAGACATGATATATTTATTAATTTAGTTTAATTTATAATACGAGCAATTTCATATTTTCCGTTCATAAGAAACGCAGGTAAAGTGAATTTTTCAATAATTAAGGTAATACAGTTATGAATATAATGTAATGCATAAGTATGACGTTTATGTAGAAGAGAAAATTTCTTTGTAATAATTGCAGGAACAAAAAGTTATTCTAAATAACTTTCGAAACGTTATTCTAAGAAACGCTCACAGAAATACCGCATCCTATCTCTAAAATTGGTTACCAAATAACATCTTAGGATTATTTTGCATAAAAAAATTAGATCAAGAAAATGATTTTATAAATATTCAAGCGTATCGTTATATTCATATTTTATTTAAGCTGTTTTCGACTAATTATCAGCGACATTTTTGTTTTTTAAGATAATTAATTTATTATATATATATAAATACATCATACAAAAAAACCTTAATATCTTTGTTGTCTGGTAATAAAATAAATAAATCGATTTTATTTTTAGTATTTGAAAAATAATTTATGAGCTATATTTCCTGTTATTCAAATAATTTATTTCCGATTGAAGTAGATTTGAATAACTCAAGTAACAAATTTTACATATTCATACACGCACACGCACACGCGCGCACACACACACACACACACACACACATATATATATATATACATATATAAAATAAAAATTATTGAGTTAACAAATACTTTTTGACAAATATATCAAACGTGATTATAAATTATCTTTTATAAAAGTATTACGAAATAAATAATAGCCTTTTCAAACTTTTCTAAAGATTTTTTTAAATAGAATGCAATTTTACTAATTGTTATATTGAATTTGCTTAATACATACTTATCAGGTATACCGGAACAAAAATGAAATTGCTTATTATTTGTTTATGTGAGTATTGTTTAAGAGTAAGCTCGAACATTTTGTAAATCTTTATCAGTACAATATATTTTAATATGAATCCTATATATCATTGTATTGCCATGAAAAATGATTTATTCATTTTTATCTGATTAGAATACCATCTTGCATACTTAATACGTACATAAATGTACGTAAAAATGCATAAAGATGAGAAAAACTGAATATTTAATGAAGTTATAAAAATTAGTGGACTAGTACAATTACGTGTTTCGATATTTAAATAATTTAGCTTTATTCCTCTTATCAATATTAAAACCTATTCATCGGACATTTGCAATTATGAAAATGCGCTTACAATTTCTTTCTCTCATGCAGTGTAAAGAATACTTAGTTCTCCTTAATAGGCCACAAAAAACATAATTTCAATTCTCAATGCGTCAATCAAATTAACTATTACTGTTTAATGGAGATAAGAAAATCTTTTACCGATTAAAATATAATAAAATAAAATATAATAACTAGATAGGTTTATACGAAATTCCGGTTTACGAAAACTCAAGTTCATAATCCAATATTCATAAAAGCAAAAGCTGTACATGACTCCAAAAGTTCAGAACTCCTCGGTTCCGAGGTGCTCGAAAACTTCAGGATATCTTTAACGCAGTCTACTGGATAAATATAAATTTCCGATAAATTATCCCTAGGCGTCCGAATCACTAAATCATTAGCGTGCCTCACCCTTTGTGATCGGCTCTCTTTGACCACAATCGAACCGTTACCACCCCCCACCCCCCTCGATCCCCTAGATATCACTAGTGCGCGCGATTTTTTTTTTTTTTTTTTTATCAGCGCATCCGACACTAATTTGCACAAGGTCTGCAATTATTCAGCGCAGGCGGCGATCAATCGACCGATCGCCCCGTCTTGCGCACATCGCCTAGACGAGTCAGGCAGGCGGCCCTATATGCATCCACATTTTACCAATAGCTGGCAATATTATAATCACCACCAGATTTTTTATTTGTCGGGGACCGACTGCACCTCGCGTACGTTCACAATTAGCGTGCGACAAGTCGATGCTTACCAAACTGGAAAGTTTTTCACGCCAAGTGGAATTAATGGGCCTAAGCACGCTCAATCGGCCTGCGACTATATACGCCCTTATCACTGTCTTCCATCTCTCTCTCTCTCTCTCTCTCTCTCGCGCGCGCGCGCGCGCCCGCACAAACACACGCACACGCGCACTCACTCGCTCACTCTATTCCACTATAGACGTCCCTTTCCCCGTACCCTGTGTATACCGCCAGCCTTTTCTGCCCTACGTTACCCGAACGAACGACCTAGCGGCGGCTCTACCCTTTTCGAGACCGCTCGTATTGTTTTATAGCTTTTTCAAAGGTCCCGCCTGCTAGCGTCTCTTTCTTTCTCGTGTAGCAAGAGAAGCCGAGTGAGGGAGAAAATCGTGTGCAAGAGAGAGCGTGTATGTTTTTTTACTCCTTCGATTCGAACCCTCGTCTGACCGTGAAACAAAAAAGGATTTTCTTTCCTTTTTTAATTTCTTCCTTTCTTTTTTCTTTCTTTTTTTTTTTTTTCAAATGAGTTATTATTTGCCGTAAAAGAACTTATTGTTTGTTCGAGAGGTTGAAGGTGTTTTGTGAAATTGGATTCTTTTTTATTTCGATAAGTCCAAGAGCTATGTCGTGTTTAATGAATATAAATTTTAATTTCTAAATTTAAATAGCTAATTATCGCAGAAATGTCTTATTTATGATTTACACTATTTATTTATTGTTTATTTGAAGTGGCAGATTATAGTGCATTATTAAGATTGGCACTAGAATAATTTAGATTTTGTTAAAGTAGGTTAAAATTATTTCATTCGTTTATTATCTCTTGAATATCATTTGCATTTTAATTATATATTAACAAAATACCATATCTACATACAATAACAGTAATTTAATAGAGCGCCTTAAGATTTAAAATTTATAATCGTGTCTAATGATGTTTCAGTATGTTAAATTAATAACCTTTTAATTAATAAACAATACCATAAAGAAATTAATTGAATGTTCACTATATAGATTTTAATATTTAACAAGTTTCTCCATACTCTTGTTTGCAATAAGCTTGGAGTTGTTCGTTTTTAAACTACAAAACAAGCGATGATTAAATTTTCCTCACATTTTTGTAAGATTTACGAAATACAAATAAAACTTATCATTTATATCATAAATTTATTTGTGAATGAGAATTTTCTCGATAATATAACTAAATCTATACTTATCTATCCATTGTATTGTTTAAAGTTTTCAATAGTCATCGACTATTCGTATTACACTTTTATTCTGTTTGGATATGCAAACACATGTACTACAAAAATAAAAGCTTTTATAAATTTTACTACAAACAACATTGAATGATAAAATCACAAAATAAAATAAAAGTTTGTAAAATTTTAAGCATTTTGTTAACCTAGTCACTATTTATATTTTATATAAAAAAATATACTATTTAAATTTTGAAAACATGATATATATATATATATATATATATATATATATATATATATATATAATAATGAGTTTAATATAAAATTTCAAATATGTAATACACGCAAGGGTCCCTACGTACACGCCCTCGCACATGGATATATTTTTTCAAAATATTATTAAAATGCTTTATTATCTAAATTATTTAAAATTCATAAATAAATTAAAGATAAAATGTTTATATGTATATACCTTGATGGATTTTGTTATTAATTAATATTTATTCACTTTGAAATACTTATTTTTATTTATTATATAGTACATGATTAATATATTATTCCGCATAATGTTCAACTCATTTGTATAGCAAATACAATAAGAATGTGTAATTATTATTTAATTTAATTTGAAAACGAAGCTCAACTTTATTCGGCTTTAAAATACAAACTTACATCAAGGCATTTCTCCTTACATTACCATTAAAATTAAATCATTTTTTATTATAAATGTTTCCCTTAAAACGAAGATCTATTTTAATATAATAAAAATAGTGCATTGAAATAAAATTTAAACGTCACGTTGAGGGTCATCGCCGCTTACATTATACCACTTCACTTTGAGCAGATTATTTTATTAAATATATATATATATATATATATATATATATATATATATATATATATATATGAATGAAAAATTTTAAGTCCAAATTTATAATAATCAGAAAACAATACGAATATTGAAATATATCTTATTACAAATACAATTATTATCAATATTAATACAATTATATGTAAAGCATTTGGGTTAAATTTCTATATATACAAACTAAAAACTTTATAAGATGGTTCAACAAAAATGTCGTTTAAGGCATATGATTTTTCATAGATCATTCAGATTTAATGGATGCTCGAATATGAAATATTCGTTGTAATATTAATAAAATATTAATGTTAATGCATTTTTTAATAATTAAAAATATTCGTAGCTACATTAAAATATCTTTTATCATTCTGAAATATCAAAAATTATCAACATATTGGATTATTCGGGTGTTTTAATATGAATATTGGATTGAAAAATACTTAAATTCACTTCAATTTTATCAGTTATATTAGCAGTAGCAAAAAAAGACCATTTCCTTATCATAATCTACATGAAAATTCGAATTAATAAATATTTCATTTGCCTTGAGTTTATGAGTGAGGTGTAAGGGCCTGTAAACTTTGCAAGCAGACATTGAATCTCGTTGATGTAGTCGTAAAATTTGTGGTTCTGTGTCGGTGTAGGTACCATTACGTTTAAGCGCATTTCAACTGTATGACAATGAACGTGCTGATAGTTATTCGGACTTTATACATACGACGTTTGTTGCTTACACCAATTTCACCGAATTATGTTCCAACGAAGCATCAGCACGTAAAACAGTTCGGATTTACTCTTTGCTATTTCATTTTCTTTCTTGCTGTTTAAACGTAGTGGGCACGAAATTTAAATGAAAGAATTCGAACGCTCTTGCTAGCCATGTCTAAAAAGGAAAAGTAAAATAGAAAAAAAAACTATAGCCATTCACCGCATCTCTACATTTTAAATAAAAGATGAAAAAAGCTTCGTCGAGTAGTTGATTGGCTAAGGCTCGGCCGATCGAGAAATAATTGTGACGCATGGGAAAGGGTAAGAGGGAAAAGGTAAAGAAGATAGAGAGATTAAACGGGGAACGAAGATAGAAAATGCGCGCTATTGCAAAAGTAATTTTAGCGTTGGAAAATACTAGCTTAAAAAGCTCGCGAGAGAGTCCTACTCCCGGGAAAAGCCAGACACGTAGAAAGAGAAAGAATAGAAACAGAAGGGAGATGGAGAAAAAAATGGAACGTATAAGAGGAGAAAAGAGGAACGATGGATGGATGGATAGAGAGAGAGAGAGAGAGAGAGAGAGAGAGAGCGACTGAGAGAGAGACAGGCAGTAAGTGAGAGGGGGAGGGGGGGAGAGAGTGAACAACGTAGAAAAAAAACAAAGGCAACTCGGAAAAAAACACATGAAAAAAAAGCAGAGAAGGAGATTGAACGAAGGAAAGCAGAAAAGAGAGAAAGAGAGAGAGAGAGAGAGAGAGAGAGAGAGAGAGAGAGAGAGAGAGAGAGTCAACATAGGAGGTAGAGATGCCAGGCTCGTGGGAAACTTTTTCCGCGAAAACCGTTCTCCATACGAATATTTTCGATGGCGCGCTCGGAACCCCCGTACTGTACACCCCCACATTCGTGCGCAACCTACCAACACATGCATACTTTTACATGCACACAAGAAAGAATATATATCTGCGTATACGCGCTAGGAGAGAAAGAAAGAAAATAGGGGTGAAAAAGACATGCGGATAAAAAAACGAATGTGTGTGAGATGGGGTGGTCAGAGGTCGGGCGAGATACTATTTGAGGTAACGAGAGAGAATGAGATAAAAATAGAATGTACAGTGAAAATAGCAAGAGAGAGTGAGAGAGAGAGAGAGACAGACAGACAGAGAAAGAGAGACGAATGGACGAATACAAGAGTACGCGGACCGACGGCAAAAAAGGGGATAGCAGTGAAAAAAAAAAGTGGATAGAAGGACGGGGTGTCCGCGCTAAAGCTCGTAGTATACACGATAGAAAAGCTCTTTAGATGGCGAGAAACTGAATACCAAACTATAGCAGAAGTAAAGCAAAGATTTTGAAAAAGATTGAGACAAAGAGGTAGAGAGAGAGAGAGAGAGAGAGAGAGAGAGAGGGAGAGAGAGAGAGAGACACCAAACAAAACAATACTTTTATTGCAATTTCATCAAATTTTAGAGGCTGTATGGGTGCGCGTATATAGATTACAAAAAATATTACAATTCGTACTTAACTGCGAGTTAGATATAAAAATGTCTTATTAAAAGTTTATACGATTGAGCATAGTGGAATTTTAATTAACCAACTGAAGGATTTAAAAAAATTTTTCTCTGTTCGTTGGTCTTTCACTTCAAAGTTCGAATTTTTTTCTTCAACGCTGAATCCTGTCTTTCGCGAGAATTAACGTCAGGGCAAAAAATGCAAGGTTGTCCTCTCTGCCCCGTTATTTTCTGTCAGCGTGTAAGGACAACGGTACAGAGCAAGCGTAAGAGAAAAAGAGAAAACTAATGGAAGAGCGAGAGTGAGTGCGAGTGGGTGGAAGCGGTTGAGAGAGAGAGAAACGTGGGGGGTGGGGGGTCGGGAGAGGGAAGCAGATAAAAAGAGAGAGGGTCCTAGCTGGTGGCTAGCTCAGTCGGGCGCGCCGAGGGGTGAAAAGGGGATTGGGTAGAAGAGCGATGCAAGAGGGTGCACGCGACGGCAAAGTGGAGAGGTGACTACACCTCCCCCCCTTTCTCCAACTCTCTCTTTTTCTCTCTCTCTCTATCGCTCTTTTAGAGGAACCATGCAGAGTTTTAGGAGGAGCCCGCGGTAAGGGGCGGTAGGCGAAAGAGGACGAGGAGGGAGTCAGAGGGTGAGGTTGAGGTTGCCCCAGTAAAAATCGATCCTCTCGCATTCGTCTCTCTCGCTCTTCTTTTCCGGACGCCGGAGTTTTTCCTGCGACGCCCGCGCGTAAGGTGGACGGGCGGGCAGCGGAAGGCGGGCGTGCTGGCGATGGTAGGGGAATGTCTGTGGCGAGCGGGGAACGGGAAAGGGAGGTGGGTAGGGGTGCAGATGGCGGTAAAAAGAGGGTGGGCCCACGAGCATTGGGGGGTGTGTGCGTATACACCGTGTTGGGGGTGATGGGGTGGAACCCGGCGCACTAGGGCTATGCACGTACACGAAGGGTGGAAAAGTAGTGGGTGGCTCGAGCGCCCATGCAGTAGCGGACACCTCTCTTTTTCTATCTTGTTCTTTCTACCTGGCGGGTCGGCCGACCTGCAGCAGTGGCGACGGCGGCGTTAGTACACACACACGGACACCAAGTTAGATGGGCGGACGTTTTTCGCATCGTGCATCGCTGCCACCGCCCTCTTTCCGTAGGAGGTGGTGGAGGCGGAGGAAGGGCGAAAAGAAGAGAGGAAAAAGGAAAAGATGAAAAAAGATGGCGGGTGAATGTCGGCGTGGGCGGTTGGGGTGGTGGGGGGTGCAGAGCGCCCAGAGGGTACCACCGTAGAGAGGGAGAAGGTAAGCGAGCGGTGGGACACATCGGGCGGGGTGGAGGGATTCAACAGGGGTCGGAAAAAAAGGGGGTACAGGGGGTGCCTACGAGTAGTCGTGCGCTGGCTGGTTCCCTCTTCTCTTACTCTCCCCACCCCCCTTCTCTTTCTCTGTCGTTTGCTCACTCGCACGCTCGACGAAGCAGCGCTTCTGTCGTGCGATCTGCAACGATGAAAAATTACCCAGAAACAGCGAGAACAGTTTTTTCTTCGTTCGGGCCCCGAATGTCGTTCTCGTCGTCATCGTCGTCGCCGTCGACGTTGTCGTCTCGCACATTAGAGCGAACGAGTGTGCGTTCCCGGAAAAGAGAAATAAGGAGATTGAAAGTATGCGTGAGAGAACTCGAGAAAGAGAGAGATAGATGGATATAGGAGAGAGAGAGAGAGAGAGAGAGAGAGAGAGAGAGAGAGACAGGTAAAAAAAGTCGAGGCTGGCTGACAGACAGCTGCAGCGGTGCCCTGATATATCGACCGGGTTACCTAACACCAATCTACCCTCTCTTGCAAGCAACTGACTCGCATTTATATACCTGTTCACTCTACGTACATCCAAGCTCAGTCTGTCAGTGTACGTACATGCGTTTTCCTTTGTATGTAAGCTCGGCGGCCGCTACCGAGGGCAAGAGGGAAGTGCAACGCCATGGTCGAGCGAAAGAAGAGTGACGTGCCGCTGTGCCTAAACGGGTGTTCGCTCGACCCACGCTTCCTCGCGCCACCCCTTTGCGCAAAATCCTAAGCGCAACGTGGACGACTGCGTGCGTGTGCATGCTTGCGCGCATCAAACTTCCCTCGCTCCCGCAGCTCGACAAACACTAATGCCTTTCTTCTTGCGGCTTCCGGCGGGACTCTCCTGACCGTTACTTCTTTTTTCCGCGCACGGTTCCTTTTTTGCTCTACCCCTATCTCTCTCTCTCTCTCTCTCTCTCTCTCTCTCTCTCTCTGTGTTCTGTACCTCTCTTTTCTTTGAAAAAGTTGCTCTGATTTATGCTCGCCCGATGATTTATAACTTTTGAATTTGTTTATTGCAGATTTTGTAAGGGCTGCACAAGATTAGCGGATACGAAGATTATCGTTGATCGGCGTTGGATTACATGAATCCAAAATGAATTGCCAGTTGGTCTTAACTATTTAGGAGAACATTGAATTTGTATGATAATGACAGAAAGCTACTCGATATTTTGGCTGAAGCGATAAAGATGGAAATATCTAATACTTGTCAACCGAACTCCCCTGAGATTCACTTCGGATATTAAAACTTATGAAATATTATTAATAGTAGCATAAAATTTTTAAAGGACTTTACAAGAAATATTAACATTGTGATTACCTGGTAAGTTGAGAAAAGTCTAGTTACAATTTACAAGCTAACGTAAGCAATTTATCTAAACATGAAGCTACGGCCTGTTCAGTCTAGTTAGTTACAACCTGACTAAATCCAACCTTAGATATACGCTTTTGTACAATGGGAAACAACCAACATTAATTGCCACTTTTCACAAATTGTCAAGCACTTAAGAAATACAAGATTTTTAAATTGTTGAAAATTATATCAATTTTTAACAGAATTTATATTTAAACAATAAATTGTTAATTTAATTTAAATTCATTATCATTATTTTATTTTACAGCACTAGATTATTCCGTGTATAACATCTCTACACTCATCTCTTGTACATTTAAATATTATTTACAAGTTATATCCCTATTAATTACACACTTAATTAAACTCTAATTAAAATGTTAAATATAATTTTTGTAAAACGTCGATTGCGTAATCGTCTACGTTTCCATTCTTCTGTAATTGCAATTTCATAACTCCATTAATGATCATCATTAATAAAATTAAATATTTTTATGACACACTAAAAATATTTCAAACCATAATGTCACTCGTATGTAATAACGAGTTTCTGGCATTTATATGGTTTTAACAATTATAACACTTAAATGTTAAAGAGTATAAATTGAATCTTTTGTTAAACCAGATTGTATTTTTCTGATAAATATATATATATTGTAATTTAAAAATCACATCACATTTTCTCAAATTTTACTTTAACTTACAAGGTTTTGCACATTTAGCCAGATATTTTCATTAAATAAACATCAAACTTTAGTAATTTTTCTTTGCATTAATGACTTAATAACCACGAATACTTTCAAAAACTATTTTTAAATAATAAAATTACTTATTAATAAAATAAGAAATCCTTTATAAATATACACTTACTAGAAAATTTGTAAATGAAATGTAACCCAGCATTACAATATTTTAAAAGTTATATAAATATTATAACAACACGAAGATAAAATAAAATATTAATCAAAAATTGTTCTGAGATTTTTTAATTTAAATGTTTAATTTATAGAGATAACAATAATATTTGATATCAATCATATACCAATTTAGAAAAACAAATTTCAAATACATTTGAATAATGTGCGTATCTTAGATAAATCAATTATTTTTATTGTATGAATGAACTGTTAAATAAACATCAATATTTTATAGAAATAAGTATAAACATATTTTATATTAATATCGTAATTAATAAATATTTATCAAACAACATGATAATGCTAAATTTTGTATTGGTTTTTAATTAAAAAATAGTTTTATTATCAATTTTATAAATATATAAATACAAAAAAGTATCCCATTATTACTGAATAGAGTTATATTGATATCTCAAGATATTTATTAATTTTTTGTTTTACCAAATTATGCAGAAACTAAGTAATAAATAGTAAAAAAAAATATATGAATGAGATTAATATCAGATTGAATATACTGAAGATTAAAATTTTGACTATTATATATTGTATTGCCGCCTACTCGATTCAATGTATCGAAAGTTTTTACCCTATAAAAGTCTTAGAAAAATTCTTCTTTTGAAATTCTGTACTAATTAATTTGAAATTTGTTGATTTTGTCGTTAAACAAAATTATTTTCAATAAATTTTAACAGAAAAATGCACGACAATCTTTATTAATTTAATTCGATCAATGTTATAATAATTATATTGCATATGTTATGTTATAATGATAATTTTTTGTATCAATTATAAATATATTCAAACCAGATCGTAAATTTAAATTTCTTATATTCTTATAGTTAACTATGATTCATAATTCCATATAATATATGATTACTTCATAATTAAATTTTATATTTGTATGTTTATTATATTTCGATGCATATTTCAAAATTACGTTTTCTTGATTTACATTATTACATATATATATTTATTTTTTTTTTTACTAAATTTTGATTTAAAATTAAGTTAAATTTTATATAATATTTATTATATATCTTAAATCTTCAAATAAATCTCGTAAATAAATATTTTAATTATTAAACAAACGAATAATGTTAATTAAAATATTAGTAAATAGACAAAAATTCATACAAAGTAAAATATTTTTTAGTAAAAACTTAATTTTGTATACAAATAAATTTATTATTTAAAACCTATTTTAAAAAATAGTCACTGATTACTATTATTGTTAAAATATTATTTAAGTTTAAAACAATTTTCTAACGCTATCAAAATTTCATACATTAAATGCAATATTAATTTATAATATAATGATTATAAAAAAAAAAAAAAAAAATGAATATAATTAAAGTAAATTTCTAAAGTTATAAATAATATAAGATTGTATCATATTAATTGAATTACAGCAATACCTTTATAAAATGAATGAACATTAATCTATATATCTTTATATATATAGTTGTTCTATTCTGATTTATTGTAAGCTGCCGTAATAAATAATTTTATTTACTGTTAAATAATTATATAATAACTATATCAATTAACAACTTACAACTAATTTAATAATACCTTCAATTTACAATTCTAGTAAAAATACAATATATCCTTAAATACCATTTTCTATTTAATTACCAAAATTTAAATTAATCTTGCATTTGTTACAATAAAAAATGTAATAACCATTGAAATTTAGTATAAGAGATACTTCATCGAGTCATAGAATTTAGATTCAAGACTATTGAATAATCATTAAATAATGCTTAAATTAGATTTTGAGTATATTTGATATATATATATATATATATATATATATATTATAGTGTAAGTTTACATCGTTCGTATGTCATAAATAAAAATGAAATTTTTAGAGTTTAAATAAGCCATTTATATTTTGAAAAGTATATGTGAATTATCTTAATGCATATTCGAGAACAACTGGTATTAGGCGATGTACCTAATGATTGTACATGAAATTTCTTTAATTTCGACATAAAAATTATTTAAAAGAAAGATATTATAAAATTGGTATGTATATTTATAAATTCATTTTTGTCAAAAAATCAAATTATGAATATTACGAAGACGTAGACAGTTGAAAAAACTAAATACTTTCATTAATACGATTGTAATATTCAATAAAAAATAAATACATTATTGGTCATTATAATTCAATATTTTCAATAATTATAAATATGATTATTGGTAATAGATATTGCAGTATTTATTAGTTATTTTTATTTATTATTTATTTAAAATAGTATTAGTTACTTGAAAATATTATAAAAAGAAATATAACATTTTTTTATAATTTTTAAAAATAAAATGTTCTTTATATATAGATCCATAAAAATATTAAGATGAGTCAAGTAGCTAAACTTAATACACCTATTTTTAAAGTTATTTATATTTTTCAAGTGTTTAAAATTATTTAAAAAATATCAACTTTTGAGAAATATTTAATTTTTACAAAGAAATTTTTATGTTTAGAATATTCAAAAGTGTTAGAAATTGTATGTAAATTGGATAGAAATTTGCTTATTAGCAAAGGCGATAATTGTCCTTTTAAAAAAATCTGATTAATGTTATTCTTAATATTAGATTTTATTAAAATGCCCAGTATATATGTAACATCGAATTTTTAGAGAATACTTTTTCGATTGTATATTATCCAAGAGATGAGGATATTTTTGCTAACGAAATTGTAGATGATAAATAATTTTATAATATCTCTCATTTTTATTGATTAGATTTATTATCTAACGAAAAGAAAATAATATATTATAAGATAATAATGATTTACTTATCATAATATGTGGTTAGAATGCGAACAGCATATATTAATAAATGGTTTATACGAATTTAATATGAAAAACGTAGGGAAATTGTGAGAATTTATAATTTCTATATAATCACAATATTTATATATCTATAATTTATGTATTATATATATAAAGAATTGTACATGCATTAGAAAATAAAGAAAATATCTCTTTTGTATTAATTAACGATAAATATATATATATAATAGAGTATTACGATAAGGTTAAGATTAAAATTCCTTTAAATTAATCTATTTTTAATATGTAATAAAAATGAAACACTTTTTTATTTTGATATGTCTTTTGGTGAACGTATGAACGTATCTATAATATTTAAATATTTATAACGTTTGTGAAACTTGTGTTTTGAAAATTAGCTTATTATTTGTAATATAAAGCAATAATTTATAATGTACCAACTACTATAGACACAATTTTCTCGAACATTATTTTTCATTCAATTGGACTAGAATAAACAGAAGAGCTTTAAAACGCATGGTAATATTTATTTTTCATTAAAAAATGTGTTATAAAGTTTCATAATTTTTAAAGTAAAAGTAAAAGTATTTTATCCAAGAATCGCCATTCGCATACTATTTAAACATAAAATATAAAAAACATAAAATATACAAATACAAGATTGAGTCACTCTATAATTCATGAAATATGGTAAAGGCAATGAAATCCTCTAGATCAAGATACGCACAATAAACAAATAGAATATAAACCGAGAGAAAAGTACATAAGATTCAGTAAGAAAAACTGAACGACCTTTAGATTAAGACATGGATGAAAAGATAATATTACATTCGACTTAAAAGAGATAGAATATTATCACATTCCGTGCTTTCGCGGCGCATAGGGGCACGAGACAGTTCTGGTTGATGAGGTAATAAAATTTTAAGTACGTAGAATCGGATAAATAATAAAATCAAAATATAAAAGAAATAAGGCATAAGATAATACATTGTTCCATGGTCCATTAAGGTAAAGCGAGTGATAATACATTAATCCTATGCATCTGCGTAGAGAGTTTTATGTAGTTTTTAAAAAGCAAGTCAGCGATTGCATATATTGTATAAGGAAGTAATTTAACTAGTATCTGTATGTATCTGTATAATGAAAAATTTATGTCATATCTGATAAAGTATTATTTACCAAAATGAAAATAATTATATTAATTTCTGTTTGTATTTATTCGAATAATGTTAGTGGTTCGTGATAAGATGATATTGGTGCAGTGTTTTTTTTTTCCTTTACTTGCTCCATTCTTGTGTTAACCATTCAAGTCACTTGGTGACTTTGGTGAGTGGTGAATTGAAGTGGGATACTTATCTAAGACTTTTTGAAATTTCAAGTTTGTAGATGATATTAAAGTATATTATAGAGCAGAGCCTTAAATGATTAAGAGTGCTTTGGATTAAAAAATTATTACCGCACCATTTATTGATTGTACCTACTGTATTGGAGTATGTTTAATAGTTACTTGATTATGTTACATGTTCTTTCTTATTATACAATTATAGTTTTAGAATTAAATCAGGGTAAAAATTTATAATAATACATAATTCAAGAAAATATAAGGCTAAGAGATCCTGTGAGATACTATACGAAATGTAAGTATGTACGATTTGTTTTTAAATTATACGGACAAAAAGCTGCTACTTGGTTCATATGTAAATAAAATATCTTGATAGTGATAAAAAATTTTAATACATCCTAGTGATCTATTTTTAATTCATAAGAAGATAATGGGTAACTTGATATGTGTATCTAAACAACTTAAATAGAGTGTACGAGAAATATTAAACAATTCTTTAGTGTTTTACAAAAACCGCATTTTCATGTAATCTATATAATGAATTTTTATACAATCATAATAGAATGATAAATTCAACATAATATTTTAATTATTATGATTAATATAAATTAAATCAATGATTTGTATGTACAGGAGTATGACATTGTCATATTTATAAACTACACTTATGATGCATTAACTTATATTTGCATGTGTAAGAGATACAACGAAAATTGTATATTTTATATTTCTACGCTATTTATAGTACAAAAGAAATAGAAAGAAAAAATCATAAATAATATGTATATATATATATATATATATATATATATATCTATTATTAAATTTTTATTAAACGAACTATTTTCCCTTATAAAAACAGGACTCCAATGTAATAGTTTGGCTTTTATTTTACATGTATAATTAATTATCAAAATAAATATGGACAATCCTTGAATTAAATAATTTATCTGAATGCACTTGTTAAATAATTTTCTCCAAGCCACATTATAATTAATTATTTAATACAATTTTATGTGTTAATAATGTTTCCCTTACACATTTCTTAGATACTCTTCATTTCTTCATAATATTTCAAATTTTCTGTACTTAAATCACGACAGCTATAGTATTCAAAAAGCATTAGCGGTGCATAGTGAGCAACGGAGAAAGAGGGTGACAAAAAAAAAATAAAGAGAAAGAGAAAGAGAAAACTGTACGCGGAAGGGAAAATAAAGTAAACTAAAACGAAGTTTAAACTTAGTTAAGGAGTGCCAGGAGCTTTAAATGTTTCAAAAATGCTATCGCGTGCGCGAAAGAGAAGGAGCTAGCTAGACAATAATTTCACAGCTCGATTTGAGGTAGTTAAAGATAGGTATTAGTTCGAGGCAAACGAAAGAGGCTAAAGATAGACAATCCCTTCCATCTCTTTGCACCCTGAACCCGGCGTAGCTTCACCAAGCAAAATGACTGAGATGCGTTCGGCATGTCGACGCCTCGTCTGTATGATTTCGTGCTTGGGCAAGTCCTCTTAGGCGCCTCGAGAGTATGTATTTTCCATTTTATCGCCGGCTTTTTAATTCGATATTTTCTCTTGTTGATTCAAAGAGATCATTAAATTCGGATATATTTTTAAAATTGAAATTGAAATTTTAATTAGAACGACAAATAGCAAGTTTATATTTATTTTAAAGGCGAGAATAATTTTATATTACAAATTTAATTATCATACCGTCTTTCACATATTAATTCATATAATAATATATGAAAATGTAGAGATAATTTATAATTTTAAATTGTGAATAAAATTAATTGAAAATCGAAGTTTTTATTCATTTTCTAGATTAACAAACTACCTCTGCTTATTCTAAGATGGTTAGTAAATTCTGAATAAATTTAATTTATTTCAATAATTTTATTGCAACTAATTTTATATATATATATGAATTTTTCTATGCGTAAGCAGTTTTAAGTGCATAAGGACTTTATTTTGTTTTAGAAAAAATATTTTTGTATTACGGTATACTAATCGTAACAACTGCGCAGTATGAATATATATTGATATTTAAATATCTCATGTATATATACTTGACATTGATTATAAAAATATTAAAAATTCTTATAAATAACAAATTTAGCCTATGATAAATTAAATTCATATAAACTATTTAAAGTCTACATAATTGTCAATTAATCAATTACGAGTGGTACCAAGTAACATTCAATTTATCAATAAATTTATGAAATATTATATAAAAGAAAATTGATAATTCATTTGTAGTGTAAGTAATAGTTCATATGTTCATATATATATATATATATATCCTCGACTATTTTATATCAATCAAAGTAAAAATATTACGAATTAAACAATTTGATAGATATATGATTTTTGTTTCCTAAAAAATGAACTACAATATTATATTAACAAAGTATATAGTATTTTATTCACAAATATTTATAGTATGGGACGTGTTATCTTATCATGGTATTAAAAGAAAATTAAATCAAATTAAGAAAGATGTAGCAACTAATTCTTGTTTTTTAATCTGCCTTTAAAAATAAAAATTTTATATTACGATTTTACAATATAAATCTAAACAATCATCAATTACATCATATATTCAATAATTATTATTAAAACTCTTTAGAAATTTGAAATTAAAGAAAAATCTTGTTATATCTTTTATATTGTAAGATTCACAGATTCGAAAGCTTTTCATATTATAGCAACAAAATTATAGTGTTACCACATATTTAAATATAAAATAAATTATATGATATTAACCTCTATTTCTATTAGAACTTACAATAAAAATAATTTTATAAAACACTTATCATAATATTGTTAGTTAATATTATTTTTGACTGATTTAGGTGATTGAAAAGATAAGGTATTAGATAAAAATAATTAATATTGAAATCCCATAGTATTTATAGCAATTTAAATATAATTTGGAAATTATTGAAAAAAAAAACGGAAAAAGTTATTTTTCGGTTCATCAAAAATATTTTATTTCAAATTATTTCTAAATTGTAATTTCAATAAAAGGCAAATTTAAAGAGTAATTAATTTACTTTACTAATTTAGGTTTTAAACAAACCCATCATTTCGAATACTTTTATGTCTTCGTGAATTTCAATATTTTTTTCTTTCTGATACTGTAGTAACTATGCTTTTTTTTTTTTTTAAATTCACAGAAGTATAGATTTCTAATATTTTCGTAATACTTATGTGAAAAAATTTTTCTAAACTTGATATTCAAATAAAGATTTGCGTTTGATAAATAAATAAAAGATAAATTTTGTCAATAATTTTGTGTTATTTAAAGTACTACAACTATATTTTGCAAAATTATATATTATACTGTTTATATATATATATATATATATATATGTTTTATAATAATATGTGTTACGATATACATCTATAATTGTAAGGACTATCTTTTAATAATGTATACAAATTTTTAGAAAATATATTTGGATTGCTCAATTTTATAAGACAGAATTTTTTTATTTCAATTTCTTAAAAGTTGTAGATTGATATTTACGGTAAAACTTCATAAAATGAATAAATTTATAAGGGAAGTTATATATATATATATATATATATATATATATATATATATATATATATATATTATTTGAATAACATATATAGCGCGCACAATTAGGATAACATTTATTGCGAACAATTTTTTGAAACAAATTGAACTTGTATGCTGCGTAGTGGTGAATTTATACATAATAAATCGATGTTTTGTTTAACTTCTTATCAAGTCATGTAGAGTTTCAAATGAATGAATGGAACTGTGGATCAATGGCCACAAAAATATCTTATTTTTTCTGAAAAGACGTATTTTCAAAATACTTCCATCTAGAAATACTTGGTATTTATAAAATAGTATTTGAGAAACATAAAATTTCTTAAGTATATAACAATTATTCTCTATATACAATATTACAATTAAAACATATTAATACTTTTATGCAACATTAACTATTGGAAATATATACATAGTATATAAAGAATATAACATAATAATGGTAGATAAATTTAGTAAAGTAGAATTATATCTTATAATAGTTCTACGATATTTCACATGTATTTGTAAAGATTATTAATTGGAATGATAAAATAGATTAGCTTAATTTATATCGGAACATATGCTTTATTCTCAAAAAGTGAATTATTACCAGAATCTTCTAAATAAAAAATAATTTATCAAACACATTTAAAATACCACTAATTATTAAAAATAGTTTTTTTACTTTTGAATTAAAAAGAAGATTTGCAAAACCTTTAAAAAATTTTGGTATATTTTTGTGTTTGTATAATATTAATTAAATTTAAATTAAAATTAAATTAAAAAAAAAATTAAAAAAATTATTTCATATATTTATTTATATATTGCAGCTAAAATGACAATATTAAATGTAACTATTATTTAAATTATGTTACATGCAAAAAGTAAAGCATATATGCGCAAGTGCATGAATGATACTATTTATTTAAGTACCATTAATATTTTTAAAATTTTAAATGACACTATTATTAGTAATAATAAGTAGAATTTATTATTTTCACATTTCATGCCATAATTTTAAAACAGTAATGTTTATCACGATATTAATTGAATATTTTAAAAAGATATCATTCTTAAATTAACATACCTTAACGTAACTATACTAATAAACGATAAGTAAACAAATATAAATATACCTCATTATGTAAAAGGGTTGAGAGCAATATGGTGTATATATATATATATATATATATAGGGAATATTTAATATGATAAATTTTACTCATAAATATTTTATAATAGGGACTTTAAATATTGTTTTCCAAAAAAATTTCATACTAGAAGTCCATAGCCAAAATTTTATTTAAATAATCTTTTTAATATTATCAATAAATTGCCAATTAAATTATTGAAAAAAAAAAAATGAACACTGTATAATGGAGCGAGTATTAAGGTTCGAATAGTTTTTAATACATATACTGATTAGAGTTTTTTTTTTTTTTAAATAGCCTGTTATATTAAATTAATTTGTGTAAATTATCGCAAGGCTAACATTTTGTTGCGTATATCTTATTAATCATACTTACAATTTGGAATTCCCATTAAATTATTATTTTGAAGAAGAAAAAAAAGAAAGAAGAAGCTTATATTTAATAAAAATATTACGTTGACTTAATGTATCCTAAAAGTATATGAAAATCATAAATTATAATTTAAATATAAGGAATAATTAATGTCATTCTAATGCTAACATGGTACTTTAAACTGTCTTTAAATCCTTAAAACGTTGCTTGTAATTTATTTGCGCTTGTACATATCGTTAAAACCTTTATATTTTATTGAATGGCCAAAGTTCACATGAATTTTTGCCACTTTGCCTTAAATATTTACGAAAGCATACGAAAAATCTTGAAAATCCGAAAATGAAATTTTCTTATTAAATTTGCAAGAATATAGAGCGACATCTTGCAGATCGCAACTGCAGCCATCGCATTAGCGCACGAAGCACGACGAATAAAAATTGGTAGTTCACGAGGGTATGGATAGGTACGTACGTGGGTTGTTCGTTCGTACATGCAACGTGTGATGGAAAGACATAAACTTACCATTGGTGGTAAACGACAACGGTGACATCTCAATCGGTTCACAGATCTTGATAAGAATATTTACTGTAAATTGAAAGGAAAATTATGAGTGGATTATGTTTGCGTTGTTTTGTTTAAATTTTATTTCATGCTTGATAATTTTTCGCAATAACAATACAATAAAAAATTAATTAACTTATCATTAAGGAATTTAACGACCAGACATTAGGCTGTCTTTAAACATTTGATTAAGAGATATTTTTCAGTAATTGTCAATGTTTGAAGAAGCTATTGAAGATAAGCACATACAATACTCACACACAATATCCATTTGCAAATGCATTTTATGAGTAATATGTTAAAATTCGTAATTGATTAACATATTATAACAATTAGCATATCGAAAATAGATGCTCAATGAAATAAGTAATTGGTAAAGCATAGATTTTAGAAACAATTCAATTCATTTATTTTAAAAAGACAATCTAATTCCCTGAATTTTTGGTTAGCTCACGAATTCCACCTGCATAGTATGCATGCATGCATGTGTATTTTCTAACCTTACAATTGTTGCAATTAATAATTAATTAATTCTTGATAATTGTTGCTGCTGATTCTTTTGAAAATATTTAGAAAATCTATGGCTCTCGTTAAGATAACACAAGCATATCGACAATGTCGGGCAAATATTATTAAATCACGCAATGTAATTCATCGACACTAAAATACTTACGTCTTTTTATGTTTGTTAATTAAATAATTCTCAAAGTTTTTTTTTTTTTACAGTGATTAGTCTTAAAATTACTTCAAAATCATTATATCACTCAATAGCACCCCGTTAACAATATCGATAATTCACAGTCGTTAAACCAACGTTCATATAACTATGTTAATTCTAAATCGCCTATTAACTATAAAAAATGGTTTGCGTTCACAAAATAGTTAAAACAATCGTCGAGGTTATGATTAAGCCTAAAGTTTTCTTTATTTATTTTCACACTAGTGATCAGCAAATTTGCAAAAAGTGATGATTTGCGCGATTATTTATATAATAAATGGCATTCTTACTAAAATCAAATCAATCTCATAATTTGAAGAAATTTCAAGCCGTACAAATAAAATGATGGCGCGTAAAATGTTCGAAAGGGCGCGCATGTGCTTAGCGTATATATTTTCTCACCGCTCGAAACAGGCAAACTGTTATGGATTGTTGCAGGGCGAATGAGCGAGAAGGAGTGTAAGGAGCGTATGAGACATTATCCTTCCTCAATTTAAACGGCTGTGTTGTTATTTTTGTATATTTTAATTGTCGTGCTTTGTGAGTGAGTGAGGCAACATGGCTTCTAGATTGAAAAACATTTTTACGACATTTAGGCAATTTTCACGTATTCAATTACAATCACAACGTAAAAAACTGAAATTAATTTTAATTCAATTTTAAATCATTATATAATGATATAATGTTTTAGGTTATATTTGTAATTCGTCTATTTTGAGAAATGCAGAGAATAATATTAACGAATCGAAGGAATCGTCAAGTGAGCAAATAATAATCAACTCCTTTTATATTTTTGTTTTTTTTCTTTCGTGTGCCTGTAGACATTTATACGCAGGACAATTGAATTAACAATGATTTTTTTTATCATTCAATGATCCTATGACAATTAATCTTTACAACGGATACATATTTTAAATTAATTGTCATCATACTTTTACAATAATAAATAATTTTATTTAAAATTATTTTATATAAAAATGTCTGCATAAATTCGTGTTGGAAATTTTTAATTTAATTTTGAAGTCCATTTAAATAGTAATATATATTTATATACATATATTACATGTATATTGAATCATGAAGATATTAATAATTGTTTTCAATTGTTTACTAAAAACTTATGAACTATAACAGATATAGAGAAGTACATCATTTAATTACTTATTTTTCAAATTATTTCATTGTCCTTTTCCTATCGTATTTATTAGTATTCTAGGTTTATCTTGTACTTTGTATTATAAAATTCATCGTCAAAATAATTAATATGTTCATTAATTTTTATTATAATTTTAGTTATGTTCCGGAAGGTAGATCCCAAAAAGGTTGAGAAATTAACAAAATTGGGAAATTACATATCTAGTTGTTTACCAAAGTACGTAGAGCAAGTGCAGATAGTATGTCGTGATGAATTGGAAGTAATGATTGTACCAGAGGGAGTTTTACCTGTTTTAAGCTTTATGAAATTAAATCACTACACACAGTTCCGATCGTTATCAGATATAACTGCCATGGACGTTCCAAGTAGACAATACAGATTTGAAGTATGATATTACAACTTTTCTTTAAATTTGTATTAGTAAATTGAATGATATATTATTTTAATTTATTTCGAATTAATTGTAACAGATTATTTACAATCTCCTTTCGCTTAATCATAATAACCGAATTCGTATCAAAACGTATACAGATGAATTAACTCCGATTGATTCTATTTGCGAACTATATATTGCTGCTAACTGGTATGAACGAGAAGTATGGGATATGTTTGGTGTGTACTTTAGCAATCACCCTGACTTGAGAAGGATCCTTACAGATTATGGATTTGAAGGTCATCCATTGAGGAAAGATTTTCCACTTACTGGATATTTTGAGGTATTTACTTTCATCCAAAATATTTAAATATTTTATTAGTTAATTCAATTAATTCGTAACTCTTAGATGTTGTATTTCATAGAATTAATAGTCGTAAAAATGCAATTCAGTATATGTATTAAATTAAGTACTTTCATGAACATGATGGTGATGTTATATTTTCTTTTTACCTATACAACAAATTTTATTTTAAAATTTACTAAAACTAAAGTATTATAATTTAAAATAATTTATTTCTCGACGAATTTCAAAACTATTTCATATATTCTAAATAAGTAAATTGAACATTTTTTCCAATTACGCATATTTGAAGGGATAACAAATTTTTTATTTAAAAATATTTGATCAACTACTGTCACATATTAATTATTTTTAACATAAAAATAGTGAAAACTATAATATAAATAAATACAAAAATACTTAATAAGAAATTGTTACATTTAAACAAAAGTATATTATCACGAGAGATAGATTATATATGTGCAGTGATGTGTGAATTGTAAGCAAAAAGTTTAGATATTTGAAATAAAATAAATTAAAATTTTTTAAAATTCTTACAAAACTATACTAATGATATTATTCGAGATACTTCATTTAAATCCTTACTTTTAGTAACTTTTGCCAGTGATTTCTTTATTAATATTTATTTTATTTTATTTTATTCTATAGTTGCGATATGATGATGCTAGAAGACGAATTATTCATGAGCCTCTTGAATTAAGTCAAGAATTTAGAAAATTCGAATTGTCCTCACCATGGGAACAATTCCCAAATTTTAGATCATCGAATAATAAAGAAGAACCCGTAAAAAATGAATAAATTATTCATAAATTAAAATTTTTATAATGTATTATTAAATGATTAAATAAATATTAAATTTTAATATAGAAATTGCACAAATGTTACATAATATTGGCTTTCACTTACTTATATTAAAAAAGGGCATTAAAAATTAAACATATTGTTTTACATATTCAAATTAGTTGGAATTGCATTGAGTTCAGTGATACAACGAAGGTACTACAAATAAATATAAATTGAAAATTTTTTAAAAATATTTATTATCACAATTGTAGATAATCTGAAATAATATAGAAATTCTAGAATTAGATGATATATACAAAATAAAATGTATTTAAATATATAAATACAAATATAAAATTCAATAAAATAATGGATATTAAGATATTGAAAGTGATTTTTTATTGAGATTTACTCCTCAAAGGCATAAAGTGCTTGTAGACTGATATTAAATCAGAACTAGTCAAGTGGATGGGATGCCAACCCCTACCAAGAGTCAAAGGCTCTCCCTTTCAATTACTTTATAGATAAAAGTAAAATAGAAGAACGTATGAGTATTTATTAGTAAAAAATATTGGTTATTCTTGCTATTTTAATAACGCATAACTCATTTGTTTTTGTTATTAAGTTGTTATTTTATAATTTGATTTCAGCAATTGTTTAATAATGTGTATCAATAATTAATTTTTTAATAAATATTTTTGAGTTTATGTTAATATGTAAATTGACAAATGGACATATAAAGAATTTGACTCTTAATTTAATCGACAATTAAAAGAATGAGCCACAGACCCTGAACAAACCATTTATTCCTCTGGTACTTTGTATTCTCCATTATCCACTCCTTCAATGACATCGTGAGGTGGTCTACCTTCAACTGTACATCCCACGGATTGAGCGGTACCAAGAATTTCTTTTACAGTACCGCTAAGTTTGCGTGACATAGATCGAGGCCTCATTGCACGGGCGATAGATAAGATCTCATCGAACGATAAGTTACCGCTATGCTTAATATTTTTAACTTTCTTGCGATCTCTAGGAGGCTCCTTAAGAGCTTTGATAATAAGCGACGCACCAGATGGTACAACGGATATCGTGGCTTGCCTATTTTGAATTGTGAGTTGTACAGTAATTTTCAAGCCCTTCCAGTCGCTCGTTGCTTTAGCAATATCATCTCCCACTTTCTTAGGCGACTACAAAATTCAAATAAAATCATGATTTAATTCGCAAGTGCACTTAATAATGCAATAATGTAAATTGGGAAATCAATACGATAAGTATAAATTATATCTACAATGAAATCATAAATTCATCATTACTTACAAGACCAAGTGGACCAATTTTCGGGGCAAGAGAAGATGTAGCTCCGACCTCACCTCCGACACATCGAAGAAACACTATAAAATCAAAGACAAGTTGAAACGTAAGTGGTGACACTTTAAAATGCACAATGAAGATAACTTTAAAGAAATATATAAAAGACCTTTCTTGACTTCGCTAGGATCGAATTTGGGAGGCATATTATTATTCTTACAAGTCAACTAATATTAAAGAAATTCGGATGTCCCTCGATTATAATTCAATAACCTCGACACCGGCCAACTCACATGCGAAGAAAGGCTGATAATTTTTTTACAGCCATACACCAGAGATTACGAGGTTCATAGAATCGACAGTGATTGCCGATTGTGAGCTCTTGCGATTGCTGAAAACAGATTCGAATGAACATATCTGTAAGCTATAGCCTCTAGCGGCCAAACGAGTAAATTAAAAGCTACACACTCCTTTGGCTTCCATAATAGATAAGAAGAGAGAGTTTAGAGTAAAAATCCGTATTTCACGAGTATTATGAAAATGCGCCAGATTTCAAATTCAAAAGTATTTCTATACAAGTAGTTTATTGTGCTAGAGTCAGTAGGTTTGATGGAATGGTTATTCGAAAAGATCGAACGCCACAGTCGTTTAAATTAACAATTTGTATAATCAGGGAAGATCTTACGGCAGATATGTACCTGATTTTATTCCTTTATTGCCAGACATTAATCTGTTAACGTATTGATAGTTAATGATAGATATTCTTTTTAGCTATCATCATAAGATAGATTTCGTTAATTGCATAATTATATTTGAAATCCGGTGATTATTTAAATTCAATTTTAGCTATAACAATAATTTTATGTAGCTTTCTGGATTTAATTTTTTTAATTTTCTGGACAAGAACTATTGGTAAAGCCAAATCGTTGATTGTTTCTCATAATCCGTGCAGCATTGCGTTAGGAATTAGAGATTTACAGTTCGGCGAAATTAAAGTAACTTTAACCGATCGGACCAGATGTGCGCCTAATATTCGTATATTTCTATACGATTCTAGTATAATTATATAATTATATAATTATATAGTTATATAATTATATAGAAGTACAAGGGCTTTTACGAGGCTTGTGTTAGATTTTATCGTATCTTGATAAAGTAAATTTTAGTACCTCGAATGAATTAAATAAGTAATATTTTAATCGATGCAAGAAAAGCAAAATATTACTAATATGAACAGAAAAAAGAGAGACGAATAAAGAATAACCAAGCTGATGTAAAATTCTATAAAATTTACATAATATTGCGCAAAATATATTTTATTATTAAACTGAATATTTGTTGAAAATTTGTTGTGAAAATATTAAAATGTTAAATTTTCTTCCCCCATTTCGATCTCTATTTCCATTCTTCCAAATCTAACATACTTGAATCTTTCTAATAGCCAATAATATCAATGTCATACTTTTATATATTTTATTATTAAAAATTCGTATTTGTATCCATGTACATATATTACGACATAAAAATAGTTCTTTATAATTAATTAATTCTTGTATTAATTAAATCTACGACATCAGAATCGATATAAATTTTCAATTTTCAAAAATCATTGTATAAATATTTATTTGAATTTAAGAAAAGACATTGTAAAAATTAGTTTATTCATTCTTAAGGATGATTATATATATTTTTATATTTCTAGATAATAATAAGCCACTCGCACATTAAAAAACTATTAATAAATATCGTTAAAAGAGGATAGTTTAACTTATAGTAAAAATTTTTAACTACAAATAATACGAATAAATGTTAAGTAGTAAACGGTTATTTATAAGCGCATAAAAGTTGTAAAAAAAAAAAAAGAAAGAAAAAAAAAAGACAAAGTAATACATATTCTGTATTTATTGTTTAAATGCTAATACGGCAATTATTTATTGTAATGATTAAGGTAAGTATATTTCTTGAAAAATACTTTAATAAATTTTATTTGTATAAATGTTTTTAATGAATGAAAAAAATAATAAAATGAGAATGTGCATTTATAATCTGCATTTTTAAAATATTCTGTTTAGTGAGAGCATTTGTGCTTTCACTATTAGAACATGGTAACTACATTACTTATTAGTATGTACATTTTTTTTTTATATACGATTATGTGTATAACATATATCGATAGTCGGTAAAAACCACAATATATATTATATAAAATGTAAAAAATGCATTTAGTTGAAATAAGATGGTAATTTTTATAAATTTTGTATGTATAGTGAACGAATTGTATCAGAATTAAGGTCATATTATTATTATATAATACCCATATCGGAATCAAATACACTTTTATGATTAACTAAAAGATACACTAAAAATAAACTTTTATGATTAACTAAAAGATACACTAAAAATAAATTCACGCTGAACATTATCTACATTTAGTTTTATTTGATTTTGGCGTTAATAAAATAATGTTTTAAGATGATTACCTAATGCGGCATTTAATTGGATACGACGACCACAAACGATTAACAAATGTCATGTTGGAGTAATTATTCCTGACCGCGTGGCACGCAATTGTTGATGCGCATACGCCGTATGCATCTCTAAATGTCGTCTTTAATTTTCTTATTTTTCTATGCAAATGAAACATTTTTTCAAATTTGACACATTTATAGAACAATAAATTTGGCTTTATTATAGTTATAAAAACATTTTATTTTTCTTATGAAAGAACAATAAGATTACAAACGTTTAAAAAAACGTATGAGAGAAAGTAATAATTAAACTTCTTGGCAGTCAAAATATTTACAAATTGTTTGTAATTGTATACAAATGTATACATATATATATAAACTTATTAATTGAAACCAATGAGACCCATTTATATTTTCTATTAATTTTAATAATAATTATTATTGGATAACTATCGGATGTTTATTTTATTGCCACTGAATTATAAGATAGATTAAGCATTTGCACAAAATTTTAAAAAGTTACTAAGGACCTTTCGTTTTCTGTCCTTCTTATTTTGCAATGACATTACAATGCAAATATAGATTTCAGAGTATCAATAGTAAATTTTATTTATTATAATAAAAAAAAAAAGAAACACCATAAACGTTGTACTTCATCTTTAATAATAAATCTTTATATTACCTAAGTAAAAAAGTTTGTTCACAATTAACGCACTTTGTTGCATAATTCAATAAATAGAACACTGCAACACAGGAATCGCAAAGATTTCATTTTGCATTTAAGTAAATTCTCATATATTTTAATTACAAATGACGTATTGTACGTCCTATCATTTCCCTCCTTTCTGTTTTAAATTAATCATAAATAATTTCCATTACATTCAGTCGTCGGAGCCGATGGATCTTTTAACTTTCCTTTGTTTTGGACTTTGTTTAGGTGTTTTTGGAGATTTATCTGTAAAAGAATGATCGAATTGATAAATTATATTTTTCATTATAATATCTAAGCGATAAATAGTAGCTTACTGATCATATTTAGAGTCTCTTTGGGAATCCAGTTATAATCAACGTTATTGGGATTCACGGTTCCTAGTTCGATAGTTGCTTTGCGAGTGGTGGAGCGAGACTTTCTTCCAAATGATGATAAAAGCTGCTGTCCACCGACAAGAGTCAAAATGACACAAGCTGCCAAAAATATATATAAGAAAACAGTTTCACCGTCAAGACCTTCGTCCAGCTCAATAATTTGCACAGTCTCGTTAAATACAGCTTCGTTAAATGATAATCCATTCTGTAAAATATCGATAAAAAATTATATACTCCCATAAAATAATATATAACCTTTAATATGTATTCCATGCGTATTATCACATTTACATGTACGTATATGTATTTCTTTTCTTTTCTCATCGATTAATTTGAAATACATTTTGAATTGATTTTTTATTTATAATTTAGAATAAGCTTTGTATTTAATTTTGAGGGCAATGTAACGTAGAAATAAATGATTACTTACGGCGTCCCTGTAATTCAAGTTTATATTAAGACCAAAAGGTCTTCCAGCAAAGGAGTCAGATGGAATGAACGAATATGCTAACGTAGCTTCGTGATTTGGTTTGACAACTTTGTTGTAAGCGATCGTTGAAAAATTTTGAATATAAAAATTGAAGTCCATTGGATAACGAAACGAAGTGTTGACTGTTTCGATAATATAGTCGACTTCAGCCTTATTTGTGAATCCAATTAAAAATTCAACAAGTTTGCCAGCTGGTAATTCTACAAGAAAGTCAAAATGTTTGATTTCTCACAATATAATTTTATATTTTATCATATCTATTTAAGTTTAAGCGCTTGTGATGAACTAATTACATTAGTTAAAAGAATATTTACCAAGAGTTGACAGTGGATTGTGAATTGGTTCAGTAAAGAGAATCGAGGTAATTACATCTTTAGAAGCTGTTACTATCTCATCTTCGGCTTCTTCATCGGTAACTATACTATTTTCTTCTCCTTCCACATCAACGATATCATCGTTATCATCTTCTTGAGCCGATACAACTGGTATACTTCCTGATAATACAGAAAAATCTTATCAGTTGAAGCTAAATAATTTTATTTTCCTGGCTTATTACTTAGTTCGCTATTACAATCTGTACGAGAAAAAAATAAAATAAAGTTTTGATAGGCTACTGCCGTACTACATGCTTCTTAATCAAAACTTAATAAAAAATTGAATCAAAACCTCTCACGCTTCTAATATAATTTTACTTAAAACCGTGGAGAAGTAACAATCCACATCGAGCAGGAGACAAAAATATTCTAAACCATAGTTATAATAAAATAAATAATGATCTTAGCGATAACCTAATGGAAAAATGTCATAAATTGTTAAAGAATGTCAATATTAAAGTCCATTATCAATCGACTGCCTGGCTATTCTCATCAGTGTCGACCTCTAAATCTCAAGAGCCTCGGGAATAAAGAACAGTTTCATACATCAAATTCAAACCAAAATGAAGGATGCAGCATTACGCTCACGTGTCACTACGATCGTCAACTCTTCCCGATCGAGTTTCGTTATATCCGTTTAATCTTTCGGTACATCCGATCGCGTCGCATGTCTGCCCCAACTCCGATTCATCAAATACATCGGCAGGTTAAAAAATAGATAAAAGCACGAGTCATTGGCTTGACATCTGGTCAAAGTGTTTCGACTCACCTGGGCTCATCGTCAGGATAACAGCCGGTAGGGCAACGAGCAGCAGTAACGGTAAGTTCCTCATTCTCGTCGACTTTCGATACCTTCGGCTACAGCTACGGAGAAGCCCTCGGCCTTCCTGGCACTATTCCCTCCTCCTGGCAAAGGAGAAATTACAAAACAAACGTGGAAAGGAGAGGATATGGACCACGAGCGCTTGCTGGTTAACCGCTACGTCGCTAAGCGAAGGCCTACTTGCGCATGTTGCTATAGTATGCCACCAGACAGAGCTAAAGCCAATGCCAAGTCGTCAAGTGTCTCTCTCCGTCTCTCTCTCTCTCTATCTCTATCTATCTCTCTCTCTCTCTCTCTATCTCTCTCTCTCTCTATCTATCTATCTATCTATCTCTCTCGCTTATGTTTAACGCCTTTCCGGGAGTAGAGGGCAGAGCCCGGGCTCTTATAGCTTGAAGTGAGCGCTCAATTATTCGATATTCTGGATGCAAGTAGTGGTGAGTGGTCATCGTTCGTGGATCGTTGCCGATGGTACAGTTGGATGGTACAGTAGAATTGTCGTTGCCGCGATGGATTTGGTGGTTTGACGAAGCCGAGCGCGCAGAAAGAGGAGGGACAATTATTTCATAAGGATTAGTTTGTTGATTGGTTGCGTTTGGGCAGACCAGCGTGGAAAAACGTCGCATCGGGCGTTCATTTTGCCTTTCGCTCTTTCTTACAATTTCTAATCCCTTCTTAATCATTGTTCTTTGCCAAGTGCTAATGAAGTTGGGAGGGGCAGGATTTGTTCTAAACGTGCCATGTGCATATAGATAAAGTGGCACGAGCTATATTTGTCATCTGTATAAATTTATCCTTCGATTTAATTATACACCCTCGGATTTTATTTGTAATATTTGTAGTCTGTGGGGAGCGGACGTTCGATTCTATTTTATACAATAGTTTGTCATTTATTACATTCCCAGTGCTGGATTACTTTTCTCGCCTTACGTCTTGCTATGCGTCTTGCATATTTACAAAAATTTAATCAGCAGCCCTATGCTGCAGTAACGTACTCGTTATCCCGTATTTTAACGGAAGTTAGAACAATTTAATCATTAGAGTACTCGACAGCCACAAATAGATATAATCGATGAAAATGCCTAGCTAATTAAGATATTCGATGCAATACGATTTCATTGTCATTTCATTAATTCTCTGATATTTCATGCTTATGTGTGCACACAGACATTATAATTATAATTATTTATATATGATTTAAAGTTTATTTAACAATAGGCCAATTTATTAATATCGAATAAATACAATAGTGAAAGTTTATAAGGAAAAGCTTATTGGAACATCATGTATCTTGTTATCTTGCATTTAATCATTATTGCGCTCATCGAGATAAGTAAGGGGCTATAAAATTTGTTTATAAAATTATATTTTCAAATTGACAAATACTTTTGATGATGTCTAAAGTGAAAGAAGCGAAAACAAAACGATGCAAATAATTATTTCTTTCGATGTTGGGGCAGAATTGTTCATTGACCAAAGCTTTAAACGTAACATTTCAAATAATAGCTAAACATTTTTTTCCTTACAATGATATTTTGTAAATAAACACTTGACAAACCCTTGAAACAATTTCGGTAAATGATATTACCCTCAAATAAACGAAATTGTGGTATAAAAAATAATTATGTATAGTAATATATATTTTAAAAATTTTTATTTGTTTTATACGAATATAATACAAATAGTAGCTTGACTATTATCTTATTACTTAACAAAAATAATCTATACGCCTTTTACGATTTTAACAAATATTTGGTTGATTTTTTTTTTTTTTTTTTTTTTTTTTTTTTTTTTTTTACGTGCAATTCGATATTTCTCAATATTTCAGTGGGACAAAATTAATGCAAAATATCTAAAGATGTCATAATAATACTAAATGATGAAAATTATCACTGAATTAAAAAAAAAAACTACTTTTCTAGAGAGTTGTAACAAACGCACTAACTAAACACTTAAAGTATAAGCTTTTAAATATGTATATATGCAGGTTTCTATGACAAAATTTTACGGAAATAAAAAATAACCGTATTACAAAATTTCATCCAATAACGTTTACGTTGCTTAAATCTTAAGAAATTTACTTTAATTTATACGACATTACAGATAAAAAAAATATAATAATAATAAAATATTTCAGCTGTATAATATAATCTTAAGTATATTTAAGAGCACAATGGGACATAATTAGATCGATAATATTATTTAATTATTTAATTAATTATTCAATGAAAAATTACGTTTAACGACAAATATATATATATATATATATATACTGTTAAAAGGTTATTATTACAAATATTTTAAAATAAATGAAAGTATTTTTAAATATAATTCAAAAATTCCAAAACGTTATTATATTGATAATATTAGAATTAAAAAATATGATTAATTCCAATAATCTGAAATCAATTAATAAATATTGTATAAATCTAAAGTTTGTCTTATTAATCTTATTTAAATGTCTAAAAATTTTGTATTATATGTATTATATGTAAAATAAGCAGTAAATCAAGTTTTCTTATGTATTTCTAATAATAAGTTCTACGATTAGTCGTAGTAATTTAATCTTTAAAAACTGAAAACTATTTTATAAATTGACTTTATATATCTTAACGCATTATGCATTAAATTTGTCGTTTGTATTTCGTTGTTTTTTTTTTTTTTGTTTTTTTTTTTATTTTTATTTTTTACAAACTATTATACAAAATAGATTATACTTTCAAATGAAAAAAAAAAGTACCCATTGAAGATTTTCTTTTAGAATTCAAGGTGAAATGTACATGGCCTTATAAAATCAGTTTGCATTATTTTTATTGCGATTCTGAAGAAACTGTTCTATCACCATTGTAAACCAAATTGAAAGATATTCTCCCTTCTCCGAACTTATGTTTACATATGCTACATCCGATGAAAATGGCAGAATGCTTTCACGCAATTGTAAACAAAAGCCATCTTCACAATTCACGTTAATTCATGCAACGATTGCGTTTGCAATTTCTGCCTAATTTCTGTAAAGCTGAGGTCGACGGGCCTGTTTCTTGCCCATACTGCTAAGGTCGATTGTCTTACCACTCGGTAATACGAGCTTATTCTCTTGGTAGTCAACGAACGTATTAAGAATATCTAAGTCCTGTTGCTGCTGCGCTTCCTCGTCGCATCTGATTCCCGTCTCGTAGGTGTACTCGCGCCTCAGGCCATCCGGATCGACGTAGCCATATTTACCGCGGGTGATACAGTCAATGCCGATGATCTCCTCTTTGAACGAACCGTCGTCGTTCTCGAATCCCCAGATTATCGAACCGTCGGCAGTCTCCTCGCGATAGCGCCTTATCACCTGCGTACAAAGAAATGTTTTGAATTGTCTTGACGTTTTTTCGCACTTTTGAGACCGATATGCCCTTTTTCTCAATTTGCCCGGCCCTTACTTTCATTTCAATTAAGCATAGTAATATTAGACCAGAATTGTTTAAAGTAAATTTATTAATTTATATCTTATATTTATTGATTTATAATTATTTATTAATTTATATTTATTTTTTATTGTTAAGATAATAATTCATAATATTATATTCTTTAATTAAAAATTAAACCTTTATGACGCGCTGAAATTAAATTCGTTTTTCAGAATTCTAAAAATTATTAAATAATAATTTTTATAAAGCAATGGTATATATATATATATATATATTTATTCAAATATCTTATAAAATTAAATATTTTCTCATGGATAATTGTAACATAATTAAAATGATTATTAGTCTAAATATTTACTGTATTATCTTCTTAGGTAAAAAAAAACTACTATTTTTTTTTTAATTCATTTCTATTCGTAAAGGAAGTTAGAAAATATTATTTTTAAAGTTACAATATCTATTTACTTTTGGAAAAAATTAATTAATTAAAACTAATAAAAATATATGCTATTATTTTTATTATACTTTTTTAAATATTTTCTCATGGATAATTGTAACATAATTAAAATGATTATTAGTCTAAATATTTACTGTATTATCTTCTTAGGTAAAAAAAAACTACTATTTTTTTTTTAATTCATTTCTATTCGTAAAGGAAGTTAGAAAATATTATTTTTAAAGTTACAATATCTATTTACTTTTGGAAAAAATTAATTAATTAAAACTAATAAAAATATATGCTATTATTTTTATTATACTTTTTATCATTGTAAACAAATTGAAATGCTTAAACTGCCACAAATTTTTCCGGTTTATTATAACTTTTAACTTTCACAATAGCACGAGCCTCCTTACTGCAGTAATAATTACAAATTACTTTGAAGGAAAAGTTATTAAGGATAATTTCGTAAATACTACCTGCGCTACAGGTTTCTTAGTCCTTCCCTCGTAGTAATCACCGTTAGGTTTCGACTTTTTCGGTGTTACTTGCGCCCTTTGCTTAAATGGACGTGCCTCATTGATATCGTACTCGTTGCGTTCCACTAGTTGTTGTTGTTGTTGTTGTTGTTGTTGTTGTTGCTGCTGCTGGTGCTGCTGCTGGTGCTGCTGCTGCTGTTGCTGATGCTTATGCAATCTTACTGGCTTTTGTGGTCTGTACTGTACCGGCGCTATCACTTGATGGAGCTAATCGATAACCGAAAAGAACGTCAATTAGACACAACAGCCATCGATTGCTCTCTTATTGACTCTCTTGGCTTAAACTCTTATTAGTTAATTTCTAGGATTCTATAAGAGAAAAACTTTAATTCTAATCTATCTCCCCTAATCACAACTAAATTATTCCGAGCCATTTTTATTAACATTATCAATAGACATTTTGCAATGCACATTGTAACACGGAAAGACCGAATTTTTTCTGATATTAACTTTCAATGCGAGTTACATAATATCACCCGATATTACTTTTAAATATATTTTATAAATATATTGAATGGATTTCTCATTGAAAATTCACATATATTTAATAGAAATCATATAGATTTAGAATAGATTTTTTTTTTTTAGTAATATTAAATAATCAATTTTACCATTTATATTATTGCCACAGATATGCTAATGATTTGCAGGCAATTGTTAGCTTTTTTATTTTACTCTCGCGACTGAATACTTAAGAGCAGTGTAATTTTACTTACCCAAACGACATTCGTTATGTCGTTATTTATAATAATTTCGCTTTGAGCGTTTGAAAGTATACGTGATTTTTTGTTTGAAATTGACTGGTTTGCATTTAAACTTCCGGTTATAGTTTGAAATTCATGTAAAAATATCTAGTGAATATGAATTATTATTCGCAGTCATGGTCAATTTCAAGTCACAATTTATGAATAAATTTTGAGTAAATATTATACAAAATTTATACAATTTTTAGTAAAAGGTATATTTTTAGAGAATTATAATTTTATCTTTTACAATCTATCGGAAACAACTTTATAATTAGTTACTATAGCTAAATAGTTACTATAAATTGTTGTAAATTATAGATTTGTCAATATGTCGCGAAATTTTCTAATAGTCCTATATACAACAATTGCTTACACGCATTTAAATAATTTCTTTTATATTTTTTACAATACTATTATTGTATATTTTTCGAAATACTGTATTACTTGCATGAAGACTTTTTGACTTACCGCTTGCGTCTCAGGCCCAATGCTTATCGATGATCTCGACACTTGTTGAACGGGCCTGTACTGCACCGTCTGCTGCTGCTGCTGCTGCTGCTGCTGCTGCTGCTGCTGCTGCTGTTGCTGCTGTTGCTTATGTTGTTCTTGCTGTAACTGCTGCTGTTGTTGTAGATAGGAGGCGCTTACACCTGAAGGAACTGTGGGTGTTGCAGTGGCAGGAGTAACTAGATTGCCAGCAACGGCTCCGAGGTTCGCAATGACTTGAATAATATTCTGATCTTTTTCATTGTCCTCGTTTACTGGTTTTACTTCGTGTTGAATCTGTTGATGGACCTGGGGCTGTTGAATCGCCTGTATTGGCAGAGCCGAGGCTTCATCATTTTGCTCAATACTGATAGTCGATGCTGCGGAAGGTCGCGAACCTCGGATGCCCGATGTGAAAACCGGAAGTTCTGGAATGGGTTCGGCTGCTAATCGCGGTCTGCTATAGAAGACGAAAAATCAAAGAAACTGTTGGCTATCATTTCAATATTAAGATATGAGAAAATGTTTCTACACGCATTGGCTATTTCACTGTATTGTGAACATTTATGGCTAGAGATGGAGAAAGTGAGCTTTCGTTTGCTAATCAAAGGTGGACGATTAAGTTTCTTTTTACAAAGAATATTTGATTCGCGATATACATATACATATATGCGCATGCACGTAAATATGCATATATATATATATATATATATATATATATATAGAGAGAGAGAGAGAGAGAGAGAGAGAAATGGAGATAGAGAGATGATCGTAATAAAAAATATGTTAAACAAAATATGTTATATATGTGAGACACTTTTTTGTGTACAACATATAATTAATTTTGAATCATTTTCAAAGGTGAAATTTCTACATATAAAGAGCACATACTTGCTTGAAAAAGTAGTTAAGATTCAATTTTCAACTCACTGGAGCTGAAAATGAGTTTAGAAACATCTTGTGTGTTAAATGTTTATCTGTAATATCTACTTTCATTCAATCGTACTAGAATTGTGGGAATAATTTCACACGTTTAGAAACTTTATGTTTAATATTTTTATATCATAAATCTTAACGTTCTTTCGAATCATCAAAGTCCTAATGAGCAAAATTACTCTATATTATAATATTGAAACATAAAAAAAAGTAACGATTAATTCTTAACGATAAATTCTTGCTAAAGTGTTTTCATTATATCGAATAGATTACTGCGTATAAGAAATATTTATCATTAAATGTCTAATTTAATGATGAATAAGAACATAATACTATCAAATGTTATTATGTAAGCATAAAAACACTATCGGTATTTAATTTTCGAAAAAATATTTAAATAAAGTTAAACTCAAATGATTTTTAATTATTTTATTTTTTCAATTAATATAAAATTTAACGTTTATATAATAGGTGCTTTTATACATTTTATCGAAAGCTAAACATACAAAAAATAAAGTAGTCACAATTGATGTTTTTTAATTGATATCGAATAATTGATTGTACACAATCTATTTAAGAGAACCGTAAAATTTAATGTACTCGCAATTTTATGTACTAACACGCGCGCGCGCGTACACATACAATGGGAACAAATTATATAAAAATAAAATTGCATGCATATATATATATATATATATATATATATAAATGTTTATTGAAAGAAAATGTTGACTATTTCATAAATTTCCAATGAGCATTTTATCAAAAATAATCTTATTGTATTTAAAAGTAAATAATAAATTGCAGTGTAACATCAAATAATTGATAGTAAATATGAAATTATAGTCTATTTAATAAACTAATTTTCCATATCCTATTTAAGAAGATTAATTTTAAGTGACTGCTGTATTTATTAAGCGATTTTATAAAAACACAGAGTGTAAATGCAATAGGGAATAATACTTGATTAATCATCATTTTTAGTAACCAAGTCCAAAATTACATACTCAAGTAATTTTATTTTTCTCAAATTAATCTTACATAATAGTATGCGCTAATATAGAGATAGTTGATCAGTAATGTAAGCATTACTTGCAAGTACTTGCAAATATTTAATCGGTTTAAAACGTATGTTCGTAAAAAATGATTTTTTGCAAGGAATATTTTTTAGCGGGTAAATATCTCTCATTGTTATTGTTCAAAATTTTATCGTTAAAATTTTAATTAAACTCGACCGCCAACCTATTAAAGACTGATAAGACTGACAAAAAGCCAATGTAATTCTCTTACGAGGGTGCGCACTGATTCATTATTGCACTTATTATTACTGGAGATGTGATTTAAGCAGTTACATAAGACATAGTAAGTGTTGGCTTACTGTATCGGTCGTCGAAATTTTTGATTAACGATAGTTGTTTGAGGCAGTGGACTGGCAAGTCGCGGAGACTTAATTCGTCTTGTTCCCGAGATTTGCAGCAGTTTCTTCGGAGGCGCTGATACACCATTGGCAGCCTCGTCCGTATATTGGGCCAATACATATCCGGCACTGCATATCAGTAGCTAAAAGTTTGAAAATATCTTATGAACCTTAGCGTGATGAGCAAATAATGTGAGAGGGATACGAGAATACATGAGTAAATGAAGTACAATAAAATTTGAGTGATTTATATAACACGAGGTTACACTACTTGTGAAATCAGTCGGTAATTCTACTATGCAATTTACCTTAGCAAACTAAGGGAGTAAGGTAATATTGATATTAATGGAATAGAACGTAATCACGAATGATATTCATTAATAAATTGAGCTTTTTTAATGCTTGAAGGGTAATTTGAATAAATTTTAATTGACAAATTCGTAACTGTTTTTATGAATTCCGTTTTCTAGGCTTTTCAAGCACATGTCAAAAGTACAATCAAATGCATTGCTATTTATAAATATAGTCAATATTTTTTTTTATTATGATATAAAATATCCAAATAATGCGTAATAATTGAAAATTATTCTGATATTGTACACCTTATGTTTACATTTAACTGTTTATTATACGAAATGTAATAAGAAATTGGAATGAGATGAGGAAACTTTGACAATTACTATAAGAAGTACTTTATGGTAATAAATTTCTTTTTCCGTTTCTTAGCACATATAGAAGGGAGAAAGCTCGGTGAAAACGAAAAGAAGCAGGTTAATGAAATTACTGAATGTTTGGTAAAAGCGAGTGAGATTCTCGTAAGGTGGTTTTACTTATTTTTACATTCGATTCATGCGCTTGAATTTGAGGATTGAATAAAGCAATCTAAGGTGAAACCAATATATAAAAATAAGTACAACCTTCATTGCAATACAATTCACGTTATTTCTTGCAAAGTCATCGCATAACGATTGTATTTCACATGCTAAGTATTAGTTCTATGAATTCACTCCACGCGAATTGGAAAATTCTTAATTCTTTTCAACTGCGCCAGAGTAAACTTTCATCAGCCAAATTGATTATTTTATTACTTATTCTAGATATTTCTAAGATTTTTCAATATATAGGTATTTATTGCTATATATATTTTAATAAAAACTTGTATGTTTACATCTCTATTATTATTTGCCATACCAATGCATTAATATTGTATTTCTTAGTATTCTTAAAAAAAAAAAAAAAAAAAAAAAAAAAAAAAAAAAGTCTCCTTAAATTATGTGTTGAAAAGTAGTTGATTAAATTTGTTATAATTTATAAAATTAATTTTTAATCTACAATTATTTTATATCATATTACAATTTATTATATATTTTTAATTGCGGTATTTAATTCTCAATGCTATAAATCTCATTTATAAAAATAAAGTAATTCTTATTTATTTTTCTTGGCATATAAGAAGAGTAGATGGTCGTTTGGACTTTTTGTGCATTTTTTCATTATTACACGTAGTGAAAATCGTTCAACTACTTTTTAAGAATTCAAGGTCCAGTGAATAGCTGACGAGCATCTTATGTTAATATTGGGTTTCACATATAGTTGTTAGTAGTTATGTGTTCCGACTCAGGTATCTTTAATCTGATACCGAACTATTTTGTGAAGTTTTTTTTGTAAATTATTATTATTTATATTATTGTTTAACAATTTTACTTAAAAACTTTATTATTCTATATTATTTTTATTATTGCTAAGCATTTATTCTCCGTAAAAAAATTGGATGGTGTTGTATTATTATCGACTGTGATTTATTGCGCCATTTTGATGGTATATTATAGAACAATTGACAATATCAACAATATCGACAATGTTCTCATGATATTAAAACGCTTTTTACGACATTCGCTACAAAATTCGAATACAAAATAAATTATGTACATGTGATTACAAAAAATTAGAGTACGAATTTATTTCGTCCAAAAAGTTTATTCATAAATTAACGTTGATGTAGTAAAATTAAAAATTGCTATAGCTCATAGTTACAATTTCATTAACATTTATAAAAGTAATTTATTTATAAAGAAATATTTAAATTGTAATGCTCCATAATTTATATATTGTTATTTGTTCTCGAAACAACTTTCTTTTTTTTTATTTTATAATTTAAAGGTACATCTAATATTTTTATACATGTGAATTGGAGTGAAATCTGCACTGTTAATAATTAAGTCGTAATTAAGAAATTGATTGATCATTAATTGAAAGTATATATTATTATTATATAAAATTTAAATATTGTCATTAACAATGTGGAATTTTATTAATTTTTCAACACATTAATATTTATATAAAAATATTTAAAAATTAGTATTTTAATACTGAACATTCAATGTTATAGATTATTTCAATCCTTTATTAAATTAAATTAAATTAAAACGATAGTTGCCGATTTTTCATGATAAAAAACTCGGATGACCTACATAATGTTTACTGAAAATCTGTGTGAAACATATCGTTAATGAAAGCAAAATTTTATGCTCACCGAATAAGTGATTAAATGCATTCAAGTTATTCTTTAATCAATCCTTTTGCATCTTTGTAATTGCCCTGATATTGCAAAAACAAAAATTCTATAGTGCTCCGCTTTCTTTACGTGGGAAAAGTTAAGCCTCGTGCACTAAATTATTTATGGTAAACAAATGCACTTTAATGGTTTTAATAAATTATGTATTTTTTCGGACGTTTAAATATGAAGTAATAATCACCGAAATTTTCATATTTATGATGCAATCGAAACATTTTGCATAATTTGATCCTTTAATTTTTATTTAAAAATCAGAAGGAAATTTTGTATAATGCTTACTGAATAAAATTGTTTAATTTTAATTATTATTGTAACAAAATCTCACTGTTCATTCATCTATTAGTTAGACGATATAAACATTTGATAGATATATGTTTAAATTTCTTAATTTCCCATCAAGTAAGAACAAAATTATTTAAATTGAAATAAATTTAAAATTATCTTCATTGACAATTATGTGTAGAAAAATATTTTTACGCTTATTTTTATACATTCCTGTCGTTAAATAATTTTGTAGTGAATGCCGTGGAAACCATTATAAATTCATGAGAATGTTGTCGATATAATGTCGATTGATCTATAATAATCCATCAAAATGTCTCAATAAATCACAGTCGATTTCTAATCCTATCTATATCCTACAGGGAATGATGGACTTTCGCCCTTAAGTGCAAATGTCAAGATGCCATTGGTTGAAGCGATTTGCAATTTTAATTTTGATTTGTTGTAATATACTTCATTATTAATTAAATTTATTCAAGAATTAATGAAGTATTTTAATGTACGTAATAAACTTTTGGATTGAATGTATTTATTATAATAAAGTTTTCATCGTACTATATTCAAAATAACTGATTATAGTAAGCATATATTTTATTTATTTTTATTCTAATATGTAATAGAATCCTCAGATTCTCATCTATGAACAACTGAACTGTTATAATTTTTAATATTTTCTATTTTATTAATATTGAGTTTTTAAAATTTTTATGCTATTTAAATTTAAATAAATAATCCATTTCAATATTAATTATTTAACTAAAATTAGATAAGAAAATTGATAAAGATGAATTATGTTATCATGACATTTAAATACACGACAAATTTATTTAACACGTTTCAATCAAAATTGTCCCATTACAATAAAACGAGAAATCGAACAAAATAAATACTTTTCTGCTCTAATGTCAAATAATCAAGAATAAATATCATTTGAGTGTTCATTTTTTATATACCCAATGCTCTAAAGTCAAATCGAAAAAAACAAATTTTTATTATCAAAATAATATAATTAATTACGACCAATATTTATAATTGCATTAATTAAAGTAATTGAAAATATTAGTAGAATGTTTGGAATTGCTCTTAGATTTAAAATTGTAATTCATTATAATTACAGTAGTCGAAAGATACATTTATGAAGAATAAATAGCAAATTCTCCTATAATACGATAAAGTCTTAGCAAAATAAATTATAGAGTATGTTATATAATACAATGAAAATAAATTAATTTTTAACAATATTTATTTAATTAAGCATGCAATGTTCTTTTTGTTTCATGACTAAATGATTATTATCGTTATCATAATTTTATCGAATTTTGTATTTAATCGTATTTTTGTAGATTGGCATTATTGAATCTAATTAATTGATCTAATATTAATTTTATTTATCCCTCCTCTACGCTGAGCTTATAATAATTACTTTTTGCTTTATATTTTATATATAATTAATATCTGCACGTTGCTAATGCTTTGATAGAATTTACACAATTTAGCATACACAGTTTTGTTATTTATTGTAAATAAAGCATTTATTACAAGTTTTTAAATGCTTCTCCTAATAACTTGAATAACAATGAGAACTTTCATTGCTGAAATAAAATTATTTTAAATTTATTTAAAATTAGACTTCAAAGCAACACGTAGTTTAACCACAAAATACTCGTATATCCCATGGAGCAAGAGCCAAAGCAAAAGGACGTTCTTTCAAAGATCATCATCATTGAATTATCGACATGGAAAAAAATTCTACCTAACGTTGTTTGCCGACACAATCGTCCGTAATTTGCCATTCGAATGGTAAAGTCGCCGTGAATTATGCATACGCCTGCCGCCGCTTGAACGAGAGAAAACGAAATTGAAAAGGCGAGAACAGGTGACTTTTCAAAAGCAGGAGTTGTTACGAGTCCAGTTCGCACTTGCAGCAAGAAAGTGCACCTCGTCAAGATGCTATAATTCCGTAGCGGTGATTGCATGTACAGTGCCCGTGCACCTATTAACTCATCGCGCGTAAACTGTTTTACGCGCCGTGTAACAGGACCAACCGCGCTGCCTTCCAACTTGCGAATGTCGAAATTTCTTTTTTTTTTACTCTTTCTTTCTTTCTTTCTTTCTTTCTTTTTTTTTCTTTTTACGAATTCTCGCGCTCCTGGGCATTCTGACGTAACGAATCCAATTTTAGAGTCTGTCCTGGGATTTCTTATTCACCTTCCTTCTTATCTTTGTTTTTTCGCTGTACGTGAAAATGACAAATTGGTAAAAAAATTTGCAATATTATTAGAGGACTTCGTGTTCGAAAGATTATAGTTTCTAAATTATCGAATGGGTGACCCAAAAAGTGTGTAATTTGATCGAATGGAAGTAAAAGAAGAGGAAGGCTCGAAGTCTTGGTTATTGCGTAAAATTTCGCCGTGCCATGACAACCGATTATGTATACGACGGCTTGTCACACAGGTTAAATGATTTGGAATAGTTGGCGAGTAACCGATGCAACTATGGTATCCGCACTTTATTATTAAATGTAATACTACTTGTCTTATTGGCACAAAATTTTTAAATGTTCTGCATATTTTTATATTTATTACTGTATTGTAATCGCATCATGAGTATTTTCTTCCAACATAATTTGGTACTTTCTAAGTTTTCTAATTGCATTTTATTTAATGCATAGGCTTGACTGAGCTCATTTTTTTCTAGTTTTAGCTCGACTGTGTGGCTATTATGAGTATAAAATATTAATTGATGATAATTTGTATATTATCATGGTTTATAACTGAATCCTGAATTGTCCCGAACAGAAAGAGATAATAAATAATATTTTAATTTAATAGATGACATTCATTGCATCCTTCAATTTTCCAAATCCACTTTCTTACAATAATTAAAAATAGAAATTTCATATAATAAATCAATTACATTAATTTTTAATTTGTGTATTTTAAAAATAATGAAATGTGCTTGCTAACAGAAGTGCCAGTACTTGTATCAAATAATTTCACGAAATTATGTAAGTCAAAAATTGAAGTTAATAAATTATAATTATTCTTCATTTTCTGATAAAAAGTTATCTTAAATATATCGCTTAAAATAAAATATGAAAATAATAAATTGGTTTATTTCATTGAAATTATTGATTTATACGAAAAATGAAAATTATATTTTAAATTAATTTTATATATGATTTTTAATTTTTTTTTTTTTTTTCTTTTTTTTTTAGAAAAACTGCTTTGTGAACTATTCATTTTTTAAAACCTTAAATTACTTATTTCAATTACATATTATTAACTAGAATCTTAAAAAATAAGAAACATATAATGAGAATTGAAAATAAAGTAATGACTGTTACAACTTCATAAATAAGTATAAAATAAACATTATTTATTTATTATATCTAGAATGCTAGATCTATGTGTCACACATTTTAATAAAACAATCTTTTGCATAATTATTATAATTTAATTTAATTCAATATAATCATCTCTATTTATTGTTTAGATCCGAATAAGGAAGCGACAATTATTTCATGTCATTAATATTTTAATATTTGCTAATATTTTTATTCGGTGAAAAATGAAAATGTAGACTTATGGGTATTATGAGAATTTTTATCAATTTTTTCTGCAATTTCCATTCAATCGCACAAAAGGACAAGCCACTGTGTAATTATTAAACAATAAACAGAGAAAATGAATGCTTATACACTATTGAGTATCGGAAAAATCGATTCAGAGAACGTACAGGCACCCACGGATCCATACACGCAGGCCCACCTACCCGAACACACATGCGCACGCACGCACGCGCACACGCATACGCACTTATCTGGAAAGTACAACAATCATAAGTAATGAGACTTTTGCATATATATTATTAATATATTTAGATATTTCATTATTTGATGCAAATAAGATCGAGCTTGTTAAATTTATTGAAATACAGTGGTGCCGAAGGCTCCGAATTTTATCCAATTTCATTTATAAAGTTTTTGTAAAATAAATATTTTGAATTTTACTTTCACTAAATTTATTAAAAAAAAATTGAAGTCATTTTTTAAAGGAGTTATGATGTATGATATAATACGTTAAATCTTCAATTTCTAGAAAATTAAATCAGAGGCATCGCTAGATATTTTTAAAATATCGGGCAAGCTATTTGAGACTGTATATTTAAAGTAAAATTAAAAGTAAAGTTAAAAGAAGACATATCATGCTAATTTAGTAAGAAATAAATAGTTGTTATTTAAAATAATTAAAAATTTCAAACTTATTTAAAAGATACCTAGTCGAATATTAATTATATATAATACATTTCATAATCCGTATTTTTTCAATATTGACTATAAATTTAATAATTAGTATGAAATAATATTAAATTTTTATTCTCTGATTTATAGACAATATTATATAATAAAAATGGCACACACCCGCGCGCACGCGCACGCACACACACACACACGTGTAGAAAGTACGTAATATTATTTTATATCTTTAAAAATATGTATGTAGGAAATATCCTATGCTATATATTACTTTTAACAAATTTAATTTTATCCAATACATTTAAATTGATTTTAATAACATAGTCTTTCATTCATACAATTTGTTATGTAATATGAAACTTGAATTTATAAACTTGTCAATCTTATTAAATACTCGCAATTTAATATGAACTGAATTAATGATTAGAGTAATAAAATATGCAATTTTATTTTATTTATTTAATTCTTTCTTATATTTATCATTGTAACTAAAAATATTTAATATATAGTAATACGCGATTTGATAAAAGTTAGCTATTCTCGTTAAAATAATCAAAATCATTATGACAAGCCACACTTGTAAGAGTTCGAATGATACTAGTTGAAAATAGAATGTCTACGACAATTTTATGTTTAATACAATGTTTTTGTAATAGTTACAATTCAAGAAATTCGTAGAGAATGATTACATGTATAAAATTGTCATAAGTTTATTATATTTGAGCCTATAAAATTTATATTTACATGAAATCCCTGAAAAGATATTCATATAAGATGTGCCTAAAAACAGAAATGTATAATAATTTTTTTACCAATTTTATATGCTACAAAATTAATTTTAAAGATTTAGAGTTACATAATGAAGGAATGTATTAATTTTTTTATGAAAGACAACTGTAATGGTACTTTTAGTTTGCAAGGAAATGTTGTGGACGCGTTAGTTTATATAATTCGAATTTATATTTTATATTGAATTGATCTAGAAATTGCTCTTGACCTAGTCAAAATCGTGGATTATGCTAATAAACACATTTACCTACGTTCTTAGAATTTATTATTTAAAAGGCATTCCATTTGACACCTGACGATTATTTATATAACAATTATGGCGAGATGCTTTTAACTATCCAGAATGTAAATATAATATTGTAAAATTATCGACCGAAAATATCAAAAATGTAAAAATTAGTCAATTAAAAGTCAATTAATTATTTCCAATTAATATGCTTAATTTCGTAAATTGTAAAATTTCCAGAGATATAAATGAGAAGAGACGCGTAGCGCAATAATCCTAAAATAAATGCCACGAGCCTCGGTAAGACTCCAGGCATATTTTTTCGAATTTATTAAAATGTATGATCGAAAGGTACTTTAAGTAATATATAATGGCTGTGCTAGATTTTACCTAGTTCAGTGCGCATCATAAGCAATAAAATTTAGTGCCTTAACTTAAATACTAAAATGATTTTACGATGTAATACAAGGAAAATATGTATCCGTCGAAAAAAAAAATATGTACCACACGTCAAATCGATTATTTCACGGGCTCGGTGATACGTGCGCGCGCCAAAGGTTTTCTTTCAACTTCTTATGATCAGATAACGAACGAATCCTCGAACGCCGTTGATGAAATTTCTCTGTCCTGTAACGTCATCCCCTTGCGCGGCAATTATAACGCGCCGTCACGGTGATTATTGCTCGTTTCTTGACCGCGAGCTCAAGGCAAATATCGCGAGCCTTTGATTGCCCGAGCCGACACACCCCACGTAACTCAAATAATTCATTGTTGGATTGTGTATCGCGAGCCGAGAATGCACACGACTCACTAACGCGTAGCTGTAACATGTGGCGTGGTTGGGCGGCGGTGGGGTGGGGGAGGGGGAGGGAGGGAATGGCCTTAAGGTGATATCGGAATACACTCCGGTTAGAAAGTCGGATTTCGGAACGCCTTTTGAGAAGTTATGAGGTGCTCGAGACGCTGAAAAGGGTATGTGATGATGTAAAAGTACTCTCGTTTAGCCTTGGTAATAAACTCCTAATCGATTTAGATCTACTTCCAAGAATTTCTGCCTTAACGTCTCTTTGCTTTGTATTTGTTATGTTAAGAGTAAACACGTGTGCAATGTTTTGCCGCCCACTGTCATTAAATAATCACGTATCGAATACAATGCATTTGGAGAGGTTCTTAGGTAAGTCAACTAGAATTGTAAATACAGCAGTTGTATTTGAGTCCGGTTTAATAAATTCATGCATTCCAACTACGTATAAAAATAATGCCATTTACGACTGAAAGTCTAAAATATATTTCACGACACTCATAATCCCAATAGATTATGTAAAAATCGTAAATAAATATAAAAGGCCAAATTGCAAGTGCGTTGCAATAATACGTGCATAATATATTAATGTATTTATAATTATCGGTACTTTACACGTGCTGTTTCATGGTAATTGAATTTTTTGTTTGTAACGAAATCGATCGTTTCGGAATTTGTGCGTGCTTGCGTGCTTGCGTGCTTGCGTGCTTGCGTGCGTTTTTGCCGGCTCGCATAACGCGTGCAGCACCCAAATTTTTCTTTTTCTTGTTTTTTTTTCTTCCATCTTCGAAACTTTATATAAAAAGAGCACAGCATTTTGCCGCGATAAGGATCGATTGTCGCGGATAAGAAATGCCGATGAATATCCAATCAAATTTTCTGAGACGCGCGTCGATATCAGACGGTCCCATTGAGCGCTGGCGGATATATAAAAAATAATTATTAAAGAAAGCGAGCCAATGATTATGGATATCGGGATGTTATATCTATTACATGTCAGCTCGGAATAAGAGTCAACAGTTCTGTACGCTTGTGTATGTTTGTACCTATTACGTACTTGTAGATACGATGCTAAAGCTTAGCAGCGGGACTCGGGTAGGTTAGCAGCGCGCTCTCTTTTCTCGATTCTCACCTATGCGGCTGCTCCGAGTCTAGAGTAAATATGTGTGTGCACGCGTTTACTGAACAGAAGGTGAAAGTGCTCGACATATCGAAAAATTTCGTTTCCGTATCGGCGCGCGTTCCTTCGCTTGATCACACGCCTTTTTCCGTTCTCTTTCCGCCTCATTTCTTTCTCGCCGACTTTGTGTCGCCTTATCTTTTTAACCACCTTGGCATGTGCCCGCTACCGTTGCACTAATTTCGATGCGTACTTTAACAATTTCTTTATCGACTATTGTCTATTATACTAATTGACTAACTCGTGAAGAGTGGCGTAATGAAAGATCAAGGGATATCTTTCGACGCGCGATACTCGCCGAAAAATGTTCATTTCCTACTTCTTTTCTCCCGGATCATTATTGGTTAATGTTTGTCTCATCTGCTTTATTCAAGCTAAATATACGTTTTGAGCGTAATAAATAATGGTTCCCAGATCAACTAAACTGTCGTTATATATATTATGAAGTAACTGTGTTAATATTATCTTAAACATGGCTCGTTTCTTATGTGAAATGTTCAAAAGATGCTCGACTCTTGGGATTAAGTTATTAGTTTTGTTAATGCTAAAGACTAATTTTTTCACTGATTTTCGACTTCAATTTCAACTAATTTTAAAATGTTTTACTTATGTAAGTTCGTTATATGTCATACAATATTTTTCAATTTCATGTATATTGATTTGTACCAAAAAATAATTGTCCTCTCAATAAGTTTAAAACAAATAAGAAAATGTTTTTCTGTTTTAATAAATAGTCGTTCTAATCATTCTGACATTTATATCGTATAATCTTATAAATTGTTATTAATAATTTTGTTCTATAATTTTGTACGAATTAAATACATTTTATGCTTAGCTATTAGACATGATTATTTAAAAGGAGTATTTTATCTAAGCTAAAAAATAATTGGAAATTAAAATCACAACAATTTATAATTTCGTATAATTATCAATAAAATATTTAAAGTCGTTGAAGAAAATAATAGCTGGTATTATTATAAACTTGTAAGTTGAATTTCATTTTCCATTATGATTTTCCATTTTAATTTTAATTGTCTCTATTTTATAAAATAGGTCTTGTAAAGGAGTAATAATTCTCTTGGCGGCTAATAATATAAAATTTTTTATCGGAATATCAATTTATCGTAATGAAAATATAATTGTAATTTCAAGTATTGTCCGATTAACGTTTAAAGTCACTTTAAGAGTTTTTAATATAGCTTTCACATAATTCATTGATTTAAATTTACTATGAATTTCAAATTTAATATAAAACAAAAACTCATATTTTAAAAACATCAATGATCGTATGTAGTAAGTATATTAATCTAGACGTATATTAACTATTAAAAATATAATTAATATACTAATGATAATTTAAAGTTTTTTTTTTTTTTTAAGTGACATATTTTTAGTAAATCTAGCTTATGTAAAAACATTTAAATTTCCATCAGAATAAATTGTTAAATAAGATAAATTATACAAATTAACGAATTTGGAAATAAGTGCTCCAAAAATATAAGAATTGATTCTACTTGATTGATTCGAAAACAAAAAATCTACTCTAATTTTGCTTCAAATAATTCAGTAGCAAATTTAATTAAATAAGTGTTATAATATAATTGGAAATAAAATATTTTAAACGAAAGTGTTTCGTAATTATTCAATATTAAATGTCTATTTATAATTAATTAAGTTTCATAAAATATTTATCTAAAATTTTAACATAATTTATATTTAATTCCATAATTAATTTATACTGTGAAATCAATTTAAGTATTTAAAATAACGAAAAAATAGTTACGTCTTATCAACTTAACTGACCAAATGATATAAATTAAACGAAAGTATATTACTGTATAATAACTGATGTTTATTCATAAATAGTAAATTTAATGTATTACTTATAATTTATGGAGCCTTGCGAATAAAATTCGATTAATAAAGTCGTCGATCAAATAAAGATTTTTCATTCTTATTCTATTCAAATCTGCATAAAATATTTAAGAAACTAGTGTTTATAATTTGTAAATTATGAATTCAGTTAAATAAAAAAAAATTAAATTAACTAAATTTTTCATTAAATTAAGTTTACTAGAACATTTAAAGAAATTATTTTTCATTATCATCTCATTGTTTTAACAATTATTTAATATATAATGTAGCATGAATGAAAGCTTTCTCTTTTCACTTGCATCGTCTCTTTTTAACATGTGTTAAGAAGTCTGTGATTTCGAGAAAATACCACATATTTTTTTAAACCAATCATTATTTCGAAACCATTGACTTATTTAAGACTGCATATTCCCACTTCAATATTTTTATGCATAGAAAACCAAGGTTTAAGTTTTTTTTTCAACTAATTTGTACACTGCTACATTCTTTATAAATTCTTGAGCGTTATTTATAATGATGTTGATAAGAAAACGAAGAAAATCAGGCTTACTTTTCCAAATGGATTTATGAGGCTGAATTTTGTTTTGATTTAGCGATGTGTTTTATATTTATTAAAGATTATTTATTTAATAACATGTATCAATTGAATGATCAATAGAGTAAATTCTTGGATGAAAAATTGAATATTTTAATTTTTGTATTTCGCTATATTTACTATGAAATAATTAAATATATTGACACGTTCGCACTATCCTTTTCTCTATTTCTTATACGATGCTTTACATATTTTCCAATATACGTAATTTTATATATGCATATGTATATACAAATGCGTGTATATACAGTTTATAATTTATACAAATTCTCATGACTTATTATAAATTCAATTTTTCTGGAGCATATACACATTCACATTTTTTTATGCGTATTTATATGTATATATGATTTTAAAAACTACTCAACATTATGGGATGCAACTTATTTTTTTATATTTCATCATATAAATATTATGTAAAGTTTCATATATCTTTTCATTCATTGCCATTCTAAATTCTGTATCCCTTGATTTCTCTGGTTAACATTTTTATTCTTCAAATAAACAATGAAATACACTTGTACGATTATAAAGTACAATGAAATGTAAAAAGATTGCATAGTTAGTAAATACTGAGTGGAAAGATATTAAACTTTTATATTTGAAATAAAGTTATTTTATTTCACGTTATTTTATTGTTCTTGAATAAATTAATATCTCATAATCACTTATTGTAATGAGTTTATTGATTGCTTTGAAATATTATATAATAATATATGTAACTAAAATATCAATAATATTACATTTTAATTTTGTTTTGTTTTTATTATTAAACATTATTTATTAAGAACAAAAATAGCTAATTTCAAGGACTATAAGAATAGACTAATTTATGCGAAATAAATTACATTATAAATTAAAAATGAGCCCACATTAATTATTTAGCTAATATTTTTACATATGATGTGTAGGAAATATAATAAACAAATTGTAATTTTTATATAAAAATAATCGTGTCGTATTATAACCAAGAATAGGAAACTTTTTTATTTAGAAATATATTGTAAACTAGAATATTATTGCATCAACAAAATATTTAAATTTATTTTTTATATATGCATTTTACAATAGAATTTCGAAATATTTCTCCAATTTTCACTCGAAATTTGAAACTATTTACATTGATATTCAAACTATAAATTCGTTTATCAGCTATTTATGTAGGCCATTGAAGGTCATTGAACGATGAAATAAAAGAAAAAATGTATGCAAAGATCAATAAACTGTTAAGAATTTTAATCGAGTTTTACTATGCAAAGCGTGTAACAAGTCAATAATAGTTGTTTGGCAAACGATGATGTCATCTTCGGTAAATTTATAAAGATTTTTTAGCTCACATTGTGGTAGATAATATTCACTCTTTTAACAAATGTAAGTATAATATCTAATAATTGTTAAAAGTTAATATACAGAGTAAGAACTTAATATTTGTGGACAAAAAAATTACAAAATCTCTAGTTAACTTTCTATATTTTATAGATTTATATTTTGTTGGTATATAACGTTAACGTATTTACAATCTGTTCATATATCGAATTGTTCAGAAATTATTATTATATATAATATATTTATGTTCATTATTTTTGGTTAATTAGTAATGTATTAAAAATATTCGTATAGTGGGTAGTTTTCAATTGTCACTGTCTATTTTTAATATTTTTATTAAATTAAAAATATCCATACAATGGAAGTTTAATCCATTCTCTACGTTATACAATAAAAGTATACATGAATAGGGAGACGGAATTTCTATATAAACGTTGTATTAATAAGCAAATTAAAAATTATGCGGGATGTATAAAATAAGGTACCCATTCGTTTGAATAATATTTGCTTGACTGTAACTTCCTCACAATATACACTAGATACAACTAGTTTTCAATTCAATGAATGCCAAAGAACTAAATTATTAATTTTTAACAAATATATACTAAATTTTTCATACCTTTTACGTCAATTTACATAATATGTTTATGAAGATCATATAAGAGAAATTTTTTATATTATATAAATCAGATTATATTTCTTATGAATACTCAAAGTACGTATCGAAACAGTCGATCAATTATATATTGTAATATTCAGATTAGTCGAAAGTTAAAACAAACGTCAATTGCATAATGAATGAACATTTTGCATATTTACCGCGTAATAAAAATTCTTTGTTTTGAAATATTTGTCACGATTAAAGATTTACAAATTAGAGACAAAGTTTTATCAAATGTAAACGGAATTGAATTGATTTAAAATGATATTAATACTGAATAAACATAACCAATTATTGGTATAACAATTATGACAAATGTCTCAATACCAATGGATCAATATTTAAACAAATCTTCCGATTTCTACAGAAGATATTTACATTTATTGATATAGTAAAACAACTTATGTTACTATTTGTATAAGAGAATTGATAGTAAATAAGAAGATTGTTAGAAAATCATTGATTATCTTAGTTTTCAAATGAACTAATATACCTAATAGTACCTAAATAGTACGTAAAAATTTTCTCCAATTACGGAAACTACAATATTGACTTTTAAAAACTACGAACAACGAACAAATGTATTTATTGTGCAAAAGTATTTATTTAGTATTTATGCATGATCACTCGAAAATTATTAACAAAGAAGTAATAAAATTCCAATAACTATTCATCAATTGTCAACCATTTTTAAATTCGAATTAAGTCACAACTTATGAAAATCTATAACCAATTATCGACGACCACCAGTAGACTCGATGTTTCACAAGCATCGTCTCACTCAATAAAGCTTCAGCGTACAACGCATCTGCCACTACCGCGAAATTCAAAAATCACCAAGCGCGCGGGCGCGCCACCCCTATAATCATATTCGCCCTGACTATGGATTACTCGCGCTCCAGGAAATCACCACGAAACACTGTATCGTTTTGTACTTACGATCGTCGCAATGCGTAAGGCCATGCTTTTTCTTTTCGCAATGTGACCACTTGGGCGTGGTGCGTGGTTTGTGTATACGATATTCCCTTACTAGCTCGGGGCAGACCACCGCCTCGACTTCTTATACTTATATCCCCGCTGCAATATTGTCCGGCCCTCTCCTCGCAAAACTCTCCGTGCCTTGCTTACTCTCCCGTCTCTCTCTCTCTCTCTCTCTCTCTCGCTCTCGCTCTCCCTCCCTCCCTCCCTTCCTCATCCTACCACTCTCATTCACTCTTTTCTCCAGAGTAGGTTCGCGAGCTCGACAAGCCTTGTCGAGATAGCCGGCCGACTTTCCTTTAAGGTTGTATTAGCTTTACAGTCTGTATCAGAAGCGATTCAGCCAAGATCAATGGATTATTTTTCTATATTGATTCTTGGACATTTATTTCGATAATTTTTATCGATGCTTTATTAGCTCCCATTCCGTGCATTGTTAAACTCACGCTGCTTCATTCTAAACCATTAGCATTATTCTATTATTCGTATTTTTACATTCAGTTTTTGCAAAGTATTATCTATATGTGTGCAAACAATATAGCATTAACTATAATAATAAAGATTAATACAATGAAGCAAGATAGTATAAAAAATTTTATTTCAAATTTTATTTTTAAACTACATTCGATATATTCATTTCTAATTAGCTAATAGTAGCTTGAAAAAAAAAAAAAAAGAAAAAAAGAAAGAAACAGCTCCTAACTAAACTAAAGATATTTTGAAAAATATTCATATTCGTGTCTCTTATGTACAATATAATACACTGGAAAAATTTGAAAGATATAATTCAAACTAAATATTTTTCTTTTTAAATAGAATAGAACAAACATCTATTATACAACCTAGGTTTGCAAAAGTTAGTTTGCAATCTAATTAATAACAACATGACACTCAAAAGAATATGCTCAAATTTGTTATCGATATTCAATTATATTTAATTAAAGAAAAATTTATTTTTGATCACTAAACGAGTGATAAATAATTACGTTTTCATTTTATTTATTGTTTAACAAATGTTAAATCCATAATAATATATTACATATATAATTTTACAGCTAATTTTTTTTATAAAATGTTAAAGTCAACGACACGTGCATTCTCTTAGTCTATTAATAATAATTTATTTCAATGAGAAAGTAATCATTGTCCCGTAGTATATTTCTCATCTCTTTTTTAAGAACTAAAAATATTACAAAAGAGTTCAGATCTTAGAATTATAAGAACAATGTAATTAAGCGATACATAAACGATCTTATACATAAAAGTGAAATTTTATTCATTCTAAGCGAGTTTATCTAAATTGGAAAATTCATTTAATATATATTGAATTTGGAGAAATTTATTGTCATAAACATTAACATAAATAAAAACTATAGAGTTTAATGTTAAATAATAAAATATTCCTACATTATATAATTATTTGTATGAATATTAATTTCATACATAATTCAATTAGAAAATTATGTCATGAATCGAACATTTTTAAAGATTTAAAATTTAAAGCAAAATTTGTTTATAATTTAGAAAATAAGTTTAAATTTTGTAATTTCCCACATTTATTATAAACTACGGTATTAAATTCAATTTTCGTATGTAAAAATATAAAATATTAAAATTGTTTTAATGCATTAAAGAAGAAAACACTTTAAAAATCAAATTATTTTTTATTATATCGTTCGTTTTTTCCCATGAATAACTCAGTAATGAGTAACGATTTATGAATGACATCTACAACGACAAGCAACTAAATACTTTGGCATAAACGCATACCTTTATACCATGCTTTTCCGAAATTTCTATAATTTTGAATTTGGTTGGTTAGAATAATGTTGGTATCCTTATTTATTAATTAATAAAACTATAGTGATTAAGTATTCTTGATAAATTGATCTTAATTTCTTATTTTTTATGGTACAAGCATTAAGCATAAATGTAAAATATGATTAACAGAATTTAATTGGTACGTATAATAATTTGAAATAATAATTTAACAAATAACATTAGTTTCATACTAAACCTTGATAAATGTAATTACGAATTTAATGATTAATTTAACATTTTGATATTCATCACACATTTCTTATGAATTTAAAATTTCAAAATTTAAAGTATCTTAAAATATCTTAAACTATCTTGCTTTATTATGGCATTATAATTTTATCTTATAATTTATCATAACTTAGAAGTATTTAATTGTCAATAAATATTATGAATTTTTTAATTTCTGTACAGTTATGTTTATATAATTAAAAAGCGTTAAAATTAAATATCTTTTTTTTTTTTTTTTTTTTGTTTCTTTTCTAGTTTACTAGGTAGATGTTTTAGTAGAAGTTTAAGCAAAGGAGTTAATAAAAAATATATATGTATTTAATATCGTAATACATGAAAATGAGTGGAAACGATTGTAATAACTAAGATTAAAATTAATGTCTCACTGTAAATAATTAAAATTTTATTATCAGTCCATGGTTTCTAGTACGAAAAAATAGTTGAAAAAAACGAAATAATATAGAGTAAAATATTTATTCATAATTAAGCACATAAGATAGTATAGTTTATAAATAATACAACGGAAATTCAACATTGGCATAAAATTAAAATACTTTATTAAATGTAAATTTAATGCACAATCAAAGCACAATCTGGTATACAGCGATAAACTTTAAAAAACGTGATCGACATTTGCAGGTAGCAAACGGTATGTGAAATCATGACAGGCATTATATATTAATGATAATATTAAAATCTACCGGTACTTTATTATTACGTGTCACATTGTAATTTTCATTATTTTGAGATAAAGTATATTGTTAGTGTAAATGAAGAATGATATTTTAAAAGTGAAGTTATATCTATATTTTGTATTCATGGGCTGTACGTTTGTAATACTTATACATGTATTTAACAAATTCTTACGGTTTTTTGTTATTTTGTATACATTCTTGCCCTTGTTCACTATATCATACAAAACTTGCATAATTAATTAAGGTATTAAAAATTATGATTAATATTACTGAGCTATAATACTAAACTATATTTACAGAATATATATACATACTGAACTATATTTACAGAATAGATTATTGTTGATTTTTTCAATGAATGGAAAATAAAAAAAAAAAATGTATCCGATCCCATTCCTCTTGATTACTTAGTATTTTTCCCCAAGACGTTATAAATAATGAATAATCTTACAATAACGAATAGCCGTACGTTATTGAATATATTTAATAGTTGTTTGTTGATAAGAAAGATAATAATTAATATTCAAATTTAATAAACAACTACTATTATGTACAATCATTTTGTTTAAATGTAACAAAACTTTTTTTTTTTTAACAAACATTGCTAAATGCATTAAATTTCATCGATTATTGGTAGCAATATTTTATTGGCTATTAAAAATATTAACAACAATAAGAAATGTTTTGATATACAGGCTTCAGTATTGTTAACGAAAAAAAAATTAAATTTCTTTTCAAGTAGAGAGATGGTTGAGATCTTTAAAATAGGATTAGAATATAATTCTTATATTATATATTATTATATGATACTCCGTTTACGTTAATTTCTCATAAACTTCCGATAGACAATTATTCGAGCAATTATTGATATAAATTACTTGTTCTTCGGACTGTACAGCTAATACATCTTTAATACATTGGCGTGCCGCACACTGCATTTCTTTTCACTCGCGCGTATATATATATATATATATTTTTTTTTTATCTTTCATATGCGCTCGTGCAATGGACAAGAGAGACTGTAAACGAGGGACATTTTTCAAAGATTGCACTTTGCGGTTTTTCGGTCGTAGTTGCCGGTGATGAGAAGAATGAGAGTTAATGATCGCGTCATGTTATGTACGTTTATACGTACGCCAGCCTACGTATGCTGTCCAAGAAGAAAAGTGTGTTAAAGTTACATAATATTTCTCTGTCGTTAATTTACAGAGGGGATTATTTTGGATACATTCGATTTTGTAAGTCTTTCAGATAAATTTACTTATTTGTAATAGAAATATTAGAGATAATTCGCAAATACAACGCAGTTGCTCGATTATGATAATTCGTGGGGCAAAAACTGCAACGTATTAGTACTAATTAATTCATAATTTAAAGAAATATTTTAATATAAATATTTAATAATAAAATTATATTTAACGATTGTTTATGTTTTTTTTATCAAAACTATTGTTATGATACTTTGCTTTATGCAATCGTAATTAAATACATAGTTAATAAAACTTTATCAATCAACAAGCATCTACTGGAGAAATTTATTTCAATTCAGTTACATAACGCTTGTAAATAAACTAGTCATTAGAAATATGTTGAAATTATTCAAATCATATTGTAAAAATACTTCTATAAACGAAAATTTTTGTTAACGATAGTTGCTTTTTTGCTTACCAAGAAAAATTCTATAATTTCGTTAATTAAAAAATCATATAAAAATCTCGCGATGCCACATTACACTTGTTTTTCTTCCTCTTTTTCTGTTTTGTTTTGTTTTATAAGCATAAAGACTCAAAAGAGTAAGTATAAAAATTAGTGGGACTGGAACGGACAAGTGAAATTTCAACTTAAAGTTCGTTTTTATTTTCACTAAACAGCCTTGTTAATTACAATTTTAAATGAAAATCGCTGCAATAGTTTTGTAAAAATAAATGCAAATTTTTAATAATAATACTGAAATTGAATAAAACCTGACTTGATAAGTAATGCTAGAATTGACGTTATTAATTTTTATACAAATCCCACAAGAAAAACATATCAATTTCAATTCTGAATGGACATTAATTATAATTATAATAAAGCGACGATGCATATTTCGGCAATTATACATATTTGTTCGGCTTAAAATGATTTATAATTACGAATCATAAGAAACACGTATGGTTAGGTAATTTTTAAGTACCAAAGTTCAAGAAGCAAAACAAGTGATGTTATTATTAAATGTATCGCAGTGTAGCGCAATTAAATTTTATGCCACATACAAGTACCTACTATGTTTAACTTGACAAATTAATATCAATCAATTTACTCGTTTTTATCATTATAATGATATACCACGTATAAGGGAGAAAAAAAGTCACAGTTCTAAAATACAATAAATACGTCAAATAATTAGAGGATGTGCAATAATAAAGCTTAGACGACCGTTTCATTAGATTACCATTAAAAAGAGAGAAAAAAAGAGAGAAAAAAAAAGAGAGAAAAAAAGAAAAAGAATAAGAAACAAGTGTCATTCCACTGCATTTCTCGCCATGAAGTAAATGCCTCCTCCATCCAAGCACGTCATCTCTTCTTTAACATATTTAATGCTTAACCCCGTCCGTATGAATTATAGATATGGGGAGGATAATGTGAGGATAGTCATTGTGCTTGTCCTCTAAAATGCCTTTTTTTTATAAAGTATAAAAGAAATCGCGTGGAAGGGCCTTCGAAAGTCTCGCGAGAGACGCGTTGCTTCGAACAACAACACCGTCACTGTCCAAGGAGCAGTTAAATTTGAGCGCCACGTCACTCGACCGGTCAGAAACAACAGCGAGCTTGACTCGGACGACACGGGGGGTCGCGCATGTCTTGTTACCACCTTCTCTAGCCACACAATGCGAATAGTACTTGAACTTGATCGCTTTACAGGCCTATAAATCTCACCATTATTCCTATTCGACTTTTCGAAATGTCCGCTTTACGAGGGCAATATACTTAATTGCTAGCTTCTTTTGTTGTATGATGCGCATATGGATAATAAAGAGTATTCCGGTCGCGGTCACATTCAATTAATAGGTCATGGAAGTGAGAGTAATTTTAGTAATTAGAATGGAGTAATGTTTTAAGCTGGATAAGCTGATTTATTTTGCAAATTGGTATGTAATAATAAGCTGGGCTGGTTGAATATCAAATATAGAAATTGATTTGCCACTTATTGTCGAAGGTATGAGCATTGAAAGATTATATTAACTTTATTCTTTAATTAATATTATATTGGCCTATTTAATATTGCGTATGCCGAGCGGTAACGTCATTTATAATATTTTATGATTTTTTTTTGGGATAATTCTATGAGCTTATTAAGTAGCTGATTACTTTTGATTACTGATTGATTAGTAGCGGCATTTACTATTAAATTTCTTGAAATCCTTATGACAAAATCAATGTAATAAAATACTTAAACTAATTAAATAAATTAAATAATAATAATAATAATAATAATAATAATAATAATAATAATAATAATAAGTCTCTTCTTTTGTATAGAAAAATTTAATGAAGAAGCTTGAGATGCAATGTCCATTGCTGCGAAAGTGGATTCGATAGTTTTACATCCGGCAGTGTTAAATTCTTTATATTTGATTGCTTTGTTTATTTCGTTAGTCTGCACAATTCGTTTATATGTTTAATAAGTGATGGTAGTAAGTATCCCAATAGCAATATTCTATATGTCGAAACAATACGTACGTGCTAGTTGAATAATACGTGCGGCCCTTTTCTATGGGCATTGAAGCCGTCTATGTTAGGGGATGAATGAAGGGCGATGACAAGTCCAAGTATCTGCTAATTATGCAGTGATCTCGTGTCTTCGCGTAGGAAGAATTAATAAATCATATAAATCAGCGCATAGTTACCGTGGTATTTAAATGGAGAATGCTAATCACAGAATAGAATATAGTTGGAAACTTCAATGCGAGGTAATGGTAATTTGTTATATTTGATTATGAGGATTATGATTCAATAAAAAGATGGCTATTATCTTAAATAAACATCAATATGTCAATATAAAAAAATCTTTGCTACTTTGAAATTACAAGAAATTTCTTAGAACGATTCATTTTCTATCTATCTATCATAATAATAATAATAATAATAATAATAACTATCTTAATTGTGGATGAAGCTGATCGATCGAAGGATCTCGATATATATATATATATATATTATAAGAATTCCTTGTCATAATAATTATCAACTTCCAATTGGCTCCGATCTAGAAAAGACATTTATATTGCAAGTCTTGGAAAATTGCTACTGTACTTTTCCAGATAACCGTCAACTTATTTTACAATTGTACAAATCATATTTTGACTTCTATATAAACATGAGCTAATAAATGCACTTAAGATTATTTTGAGTCGCACTATTACACTCATTATACAATGGAATCCCAAATTAATTATTAATAAATTTTAATGTTTTAGATGTCATGCGTGAATGACCAGAGCATTTATATGGGCTTATACAACATTATAATACAATTCAATTATGGTAGAGAAAAAGCTTCGCAAAATACCTTTGCTAATCGTCTGCTAATGACGAGTCGTTGATTTAGAGAATGATGATTACGATGGCTTTAAAAGAGCTTGAAAAGATAATCGAGTAGGAAAATTAAATCTTAATAAAATCAAATCGTATGAAGACATGGCTTTGAAATAAATCTAAGATATTGGAATGCTCGTACGACATTATTGTGATTTGGACTTAAGTGATCGGACTCTTACTATTGATGTCTAAACAAATGTTTATAATTAGTTAATTAGTCTTACTGTAATCGAGTGATCCCGAGACTCTCGATTACTAATCATTCTTAGCAATCTTGGTCCTATTTGAGTTACATTAGTAGCGCAGGCTTATGGCTTACAGTCCATAATCCTAATGTAGACAATTTAATTGGGCGCCACCTGGCATCTCTCGTGTGAACTGTCATTCCATATAAATGAGGCCGCAATGTGCCGTAGCTGACCAATGCCCATGTGTGCGTCACTGTGGGTATGATTAATGTAGCCGCTAAAATTCGATAATATTATAATATTATTATATTGCGAGATGACTAAAGAATTTTCCGATCATTAATTATGACTATAAGAAATGAATTAGAATGCTAGTTAATAATTGAAGGTAAGGACGTTTTAAGGACAATTGCGTCTATTTAAGGACAATTTTGGGTGTGTGTGTGTGTGTGTGTGTGTGTGGGTGTGTGTGGGTGTGTGTTTGCCATTCGATAGGCATGAATATTGTAAAATAACATTTTACAATATTGAGTTTGGAATTGTAATTGCCTTTAAAAAGTATTTTAAAGCCTTCACTCGCTAATGAAATAAAACTTATAACTGAAACGAATAACAACTGAAATTGCTCGCTTTTACTCTTAATAATGTAATAAAATAAAAACTGATGCGAACTTATAATTGGAACAATCAAAAAGAAAAAAAGAACAATTGTTTTGAGCATAAAATAAATCATTCTTTAGAGAAATTAGTAAGATGTATAAGATATAATATAAAATGACATTTGTTGAAAAGTAAAAAGTAAAGTCAACTAAAATCCCAATATATTGACATATAAGTATATATTAGTGTGTTAAATTTACAGCTTCTACTTTGATTAATTTTCTTTTGAAGCAACATGAACAGGCTAACATGCTAATAATCATTACTTTTACCATTAAGAGAAAATTCTGAAATTTTATTCGCATTCTATAAAAAAATCTTACCTAGTATTACAAATTATTTAAGCCATAAAAATGACTACCGATTATTTCATCTTATTATCGATCTTAATGTAATATCGCCAAACTAATAATAATCCAAAGAATAACGTATTTGTGCATTATTTACAAAATATCTACGGTATTTGTTGATTGGACAGTGGTCGAATCGGTACTGGGTTACCAATGGCAAGCTCACTCTGTCTTTTTTTCTCTTCAATGCAGCAGAGGCGCGCATCGTCGTTATCAAATCGAGTTTATAAACCAGTTCTTGGACATCAGTGCTGTTTCTTCACTGCTGTTGCAGGTCCTTGCGATAACTTCGGCGAATACTGCGCGAAGAAATCGTCGCGGAATAGATTTTTATGAAACATTTAATCTGGATATTCTTGTATACTTAATGTATTTCGCAACTCCAACAACGAATACATTATACATTGAAACATGTTGCATGTTAGGGGGTTCCCTATAATATTCTACATGTCTCCCATTCAGAAGACTTTATATTTATCAAGTTTCAAAATAATTCTTCGTACTTTTTGTTGGAAATATCCATGTATTGTATGAGCAGTTCAGTTTGCATAATGTAAGAATCGATTTGAGAAATTTAGCAAAACATCGTCGAATACATTAACATTTAAGATTTAACATTTTATTATTAATTTTATGATGATATAAAAATTATATTTCCCCAGAAAATATCGATATAATTTAATATATTATTTTTACTATTTATACTAAATTGCCTAAATTAGTCTTAATTAAATTTAAACGATATATGCTAATGATAGATAGGAGAAATAAGGCTTAATGTTTAATATTATCATTAATTAAAATAAAATGAACAAAAAATAAACAAAAATAAATAAAGAATTTAAATAAAACAATTTTTCGAAAGTATTCGTAAGATGTTCGTGACAATTCCATTAATAATATTGTCACAATTTCGGTAATACGTTACTATTACAAATATATTAGTATAATGTTTGCTTTTAAAAACCAATAATATTCTAGGAAAATTCTACAGTATTTCTTATTACATTTAATAATTCTTTATTGAACAATTTAATGTATTAAAACAAATGTTAAATATTAAATTATGAAGCTTTAAAAAACTGTAATCGTTGAATATGAAATAATGTATTCGATAAATATCAGTTAGGATATTATTTCTTTAGAATAAACAAAACTATTTATTTCTTTTATTTACGATTATTAAGGCGAAATTAAATAATCGTAAATATAAATTTCAACTAAACTAGTTACTATTCGTACGATATGTATTATATTTTTAGTATTCAAAACTGTTTCGAGAGTCTTGACAATGTTTTATCAAATACAATGAATCCATTGTCTACGAAATGATAATTTCAATATAATCGAAAAACATAATAACATTTATTTTCATCAGTAATATCTCTCTTGTAATTTGTAATCCTCCCAATAACGCAAATTGATATATTATTAAATTAATTATGTTTAATTATACAATTACATGCATATTTCTATGTAGATACAATTGTAAATTTCTATCATTTAATAAGAATAAATATTATGAAAATAGTAGTAAAATATTTGAAAATTATATTTCTTCTTTTTGTTGAATTTGTGAAAGTTAGATTTTAATAATAATAAATTGATCTAAATGCTCGTCTTTTTTTTTTTTTTTTTTACACTTTTGTGTAAAGCATTATTAAGTGTTTTCACAAAAATAGGCATAAAATGCATATTAATTTTTAAAATTGCTCTTATTAATTTTACTATCTTGGCTTTGAGCAGATTATACTACCGCGCGTCTAAGAATATAATTAAAATGTGCGTTAATATAAAAAAATAAATATTATTATTTATAGACGATTTAAAGTAATACTTTCTTTTTACATTGTGTGTTCAATATGATTAAACGGAAAATAACAACGATAAAAAATTATAATTCTCGTATACATTTCGCTTGACTACATTGTATTGTCTTATAATATATTGTGAGTTATGATACAATATATCACTAATAGTATATAATTTACTTGAAATTGATTTATGGATTGGATTTTGATCATTTGATTTTAAAAGACATCAGTCAAGTTTATCTACAATAGTACGTAATATTTTTTAAACAAGCTGCTATTTATTACGTTGAAATGCTTCGAGCTAAATTGTGTAAAAATCAATTATTATGCCGCGAAAAGCTTCATAAGATCAAATACTTTTTTCTTCCTCCATCCAATCGACATATTATTCAAAGATATTTTTAAAATACATATACTTATATAGCACGAATAATTTCTGCTTGTTAAAAATAATTATCAAAATGAAATATGCTACTTTCTTGTTAAAATGAAAGGATTTCCTTCTCATCCAATGAGTTTCATGAAAAGAACGTAATATCCTTATTGTACACTGTAGTAATTTCGTAATGAAAGAACCTATTTAGTATAATTTTCGCCTTAGGGCACCATATGTCCATTTTCTGCGAAAGAACTTTTCTCGAAGTATAGGCTACTATATTGCCCGTCGGTTTTCATGGTCAAACATAATGGGTGAAACGAACGATCTCAAATCGACATACTTGTACAGTGTGGTCTCGCTCGCAGACAACGATGAAAGAGTTTTCGCGCTCGATGTGTACGCTAGCACAGAGGCTCCGGTCACCTTCGCCGAATCCTTCGACACTGAGACTCCCGGGTGCCCTGGAGCCTATCGTGGCCTAATCTGCTCAAATACGATTGATTGCCGCTCGTTTCATCATCCTCTTTCATGCATCATGGCTCGTAAGGAGCTGTTGATTTTTTGCCCGAGCGATTGTAATTTCTGCGATTCGACTGTATGCACAAAGTGCAGCGGCACCGCATCTCTATCCTTTCTCTTTCGCTTGCAAGTTCCCTTGTTGGTAGCAGCCTGTACCTATAGGCTTGCCGTAAGTTACACAGATATGTAGACGGATCATTTGGCTCGATGGCAACCGGCGAAGGAGGAAGAGAAGCGAGATGAGAAAGAGAAGGAGGAGGAGGAGGAGGAGATGGCGATGGTCGTGGTGGTGGTGATGGTGGTGGTGCTGGCGGTGGTGGTGGTAGTGGTGGTGGTGGCGGAGAAGTAAGATGATGATGAGGAGAACGAGAGGAAGAAGGAGAGGTAGGAGAAATAGGATGAGAAGGAGGATGAGGGTGAGGAGGAGGAGAAGGAGGAGGAGAAGGAGGAGGAGAAGGGGAAGGAGGAGAAGGAGGGAGAGGAGAAGGAGAAGGAGGAGCAGGAGCAGGAGCAGGAGCAGGATCAAGAGCAGGATGATGATGATGATGATGATGATGATGATGATGATGATGAGGATGATGAGGAGGAGGAGGAGGAGAAGGAGGAGGAGAAGGAGGTGGAGGAGGAGGTGGAGGAGGTGGAGGAGGCGACCGTGAAACCGGTTTGCTTCCCCAGAGCGCCCTCGCGTTTTTCCCCGATGGCAGCGGCGGCAGCGACAGCCAGGCTGGACTAGCGACCGGGAGGATCCTGCATGCATGCGCGCGTGCATTTGTATGCGTGTACAGGGAGCAAGTGCGTGTTCGCTCGCAGACTGAATTCTTCTCCGCGGAGCGAAAAGCCTGACTATATATAGGTTTAACTATGTGTGCTCGTTATATTGTCGAGATCGACGGCAGATCGGCATTTGTGCGAGATCGGTGACAATTGAGCCTCGGCGTTGCAAGTCACGTTTTGTAGTGTTGAGGAAAAACTACGAGGAATCTGCGAACGAGTCACAAAGTCAGACACAATGTATTTTATTGAATCGATCTACTTTAACAACGACGGGCGATCCCTATCTTAAGCGATAGCTGCCTTAACTAGTTCTACAATAAGCACGACTTACAATACAGACGATATATTTATGGACAATAATTTATAATTTCTTTTACAGGTTGAAAGAACTATGTTAGAACTATAATTTTTCTTAATTGGAGAAAATTATACTGTTAAATTCTTAATCCATTCAAATAAATCTCGCAAACTTATTTGGATGATATTTTAAAATCAATTATTAATTTTAATATGAAGCTAATTCTAAAAGAATATTATGCTATTATCCAAAAAAATTTCTATTACCGTACAAATTTAGTACACAACAAGCATATTTTCCCACATTCTCAAATCATTATATTAAAGAAGCTTGTACGCGTATTAAAATTATCAATTGGAAATCTTTTAATGGCAATAAATTGTAATTTAATAACATTTAATAGACCATTTTACATTACATTATTAAATTTACTTTTTAATCTCTTAATATGTCGATATTACAATCTTACAAATTGCAGTTGTGAACGTGTATCGTATAAAATTAAATAATCCCTATAACATTGTCAGTTATTTAAAAAAAAAAAAAAAAAAAAAAAAAAAAAAAAAAAAAAAAAATCCGTCTTATAATTATGAAGAATAATATATTGAATATTCTTTCTTTTACACGTATCTTCAATAGATGTAAAAATATTCCGATAAAAAAAATTGTGGAATAAAACATGAACAAGATAATACATAAGTTTACTCGTAATATCAATATTTTTTTATCAATTTTATGAATGTCCAATTTCTTTCTTTTTTTTTTTTTTTTTTTAATATAAATACGATTGTACAAAAAAACTTACCAATTAATTATAAAAAATTAACAAAAGTAAAAAAGGAAGAAGAAGAATTGGATCAAACGACGATAAGTTTTTCTGAAATGAGACATATATACGTATGTATTATTGTGCGATTGTATGCCCTTTGCAACTCATACTGTATAATCGTCTGAATACTCAAACCTACACATCTTAACCTGATGTTGCGGATACCTAACGTACATTCCACGTCTTTCTGCAATCAAAAGATCGACGAAGGACGTGGTACGGCAGGATACGGTGAAGTAAAAACATATTACCTTGTCCTTTGGAAAGTATCAGCTGATGCTGTAAGAATTCACTTTCGCGTTATTTGATGTTTGTGCTCTGTTTCTAATAATAATCGATGTTCGAAAAATTTTCGAAGCCTGTAGAATATTTTAATATTTTAATTTGACAGTAAATTTTTTTTTTTTTTTTTTTAATAAATCTCAAATATAATATCTTAGGACTTTAAGAAACTTTTATATAAATATATTATAATTTTCCTACAATTTGCATGATTTATCTAACTTATTAAAGTATAGTGAGAAAATAAATTTATTCGCAGCTATTATTATCTTTACTTTATCTACTTTTAACCATCCATTTATATATATATATATATATATATATATATATATATATATATATATATATATATTATAAAGTAGATATATATCTTATTATAAGCGGTATTAATATTCTTTCAACGTATAAATATTCTATAAATATTCAATTTTCAAATATTATAACTAATTGGATCATTTATTCTATATTATAAGCACATACCATTATGTATTCTATATTGGATAAATGCAATTAAGAAAACTAAAGAGATTTCTAAATTTCACTGAAAAAAAATATTGTTTATCAAATAATATATGATCAATCTTTTTCGATTGATGATAGATTGATGAATGATTCGAGGATCGATTTTATATTCAATCGAAATGTATAATGAGCTTATAATTGTTTTTTTATTATTATTAGTGAGTAGATTAAAGCATTCTGGCATCGTATATTTGATTATATAGATATTTAAAATTTTATAACAAAATTAACAATATTTGAAACATGTTTTATATTTAATTAAATTATATATAATACTGTTATAATCTTATCATCCTATAAAGTTTATTCAAAAGTAGTACTCTGTATATATTTTTAGTTCAATGCGTAACATTGCACTATTTAATTGTCTTTATTGTTTAATTGAGAACTACCACGAATACAAAGTAATGTATTTATTTGTATTCTTCACTTGATTTCTTTTGTATCCTATCATGAATGTGATATCTATACTCGATCATCGGACTCTAGCTACAATTGAAATGTGAACATGCTTTCTTTCTAGAGTAACACACCCCGTCTTCAAGTAATTATTGCTAAATATAGCTCTCCAATTTCATAAAATTTTCTTAATCATTATCCAATTTATTTAAAATTCAGTTTCAGATCTGTAAGGATTTATTGCTTTATCTTTGAAGAGCTTATTTTATTGTACAGAAGTAATATTTAGTTTTCGAATGACTAATAAAGAATATGACTTATATGCAAATTCATTATTATGTTTAGTGCTTAGAATATGTTAATTCAATATATAAACAAGTCAACAAGGACTTATTTTACATAATTATCGTTTCAAAAATAATATCTTCTTTCATGGTAATACAGCTGGGATAAAATTTTCCGGTAAAACATTTGTTATTTATAATATGAACTAAAGAATTTATTTTTATATAAAAATCATTTAAAAATAATACATACATAATATCATAAATAGATAGCACTTGAAAATGTCTAACCTATTAATTTCATAAGATATTGTATGTAATACAATAATATTGTCATTAATAACATTATTAACATATTAACAAAAGAAAATAGTGCACAAATTTTATAGAAGTATGCAGAAATTATGAACAAATTATTTGCATCTTTGTTTTAAGTAGAAGTAAAATATAATTGTTTTTGTGCATCATTAAAAATTTCATTTTAAATACTATAATAATATATCTTTAAAAATTTTATGTAAAATGAAAATCTTTAATTTGCTTAGTCTCTTCTGTTTTAAAGAATCTAATTTTAAAGTCACTTAATACTTTTCTCTTTTCTATATCATCTTTCGCCGATTTATTGATCTTCTTATGAGATTCGAATACGCAATTGAAAGTATAAATCGGAAGTTGTATCGACTTTTGATGTAAACAAAGATTTATATTTATCTAAATATTAACGAATATTCCTAAGTGTATATTAATAAAAATTACATTTTATGACCGAATTTATTAATACGGTTATTTTAAATACATTATTGTATTTTTTTTTTTTTACTTTTTCCTTTTGGGTAATATGTATTGTTTTATAATTTTCTTTAATGAATTGGCAAATTCAATTTAATATAAAACTTGTTCACTCATTTAAAATCGTCTTAATCAACTAAATTATCAATTGTATTAAAAATTTTTTAAATAATAATAATTAGAATTAATCATCAATCTATATAATAATAATAATAATAATAATAATAATAATAATAATAATAATAATAATAATAATAATAACAACAACAACTTCTTATAATAACTATATTATCAAATAAAAAAAAATGTATTAATTATTTACATTTATATGGATATTTACGGCACTTATTTCTTATTCTTATAATAACTATATTATCAAATAAAAAAAAATGTATTAATTATTTACATTTATATGGATATTTACGGCACTTATTTCTTATTCATACAGATTTCACGAATATAAATGATTTTTGAATATTATTTAAAATGCTATTATTATATTGTAAGTTCCTCTATATAATTATATAACAGAGATGTTTAACAGGAGTTGACTTTTTTCTTTAGCAAAAAACAAATTTGCCTAAAAACTGCCTGCGTTTTTTTTTTTATTTTTTTATTTTTTATTTTTAATGTGATATAGATCATAATAATTATAAATAATTTTTATTTATTTACCCACCCGTAAGATAAATAACAATAGTGACATGTAATATTCAGATTAGTATTATTATCTTAAATGATGGATCTATTTAAAATAATTAAGGTTTAATAAAATATCATGGAATTTACTGTCTGTTAATGATTATTTGATCATTTTAATAATATCTTGCCTATCTGATAGTATTTTTGAACAGTTATATATTATATTTTTACTGTCAATTAAAAATCAATGAAATTAAATAAATGTATAACATCTTTAAACAATCTTGTTATGTATCATTAAAGACTTTTCTATGAATCCTATTCTGAAGTTTTTTATAACTTTTCGTTTGTTTGCCTCGTTCGCTTCCAACGGACCCCTGTTAAATGTTCAAATGTATAGAGATTAATTTATCATTCGGAACTGCATGTCCACATTCAACCGCACAAGGACGATTCAATTAAAATTTGGCAAAAAACGTTACTGATTTATTTAACAGATTTCTTAGTATGAACTACTTTGTACTAAACGATTGTACAATGTAAAAGCTGTAATTTATAATATTTAATGAATATTATATAAAAAAATTCTATTCTCATGCTATTACCTATATTTCATAAATTTTTTTATAATAGCATACAATACAGTAATACAATGCAAATGTAAAAAATTTGATAAATTCGTATAAAAAAAATTAAAATATTCCAAAATCAAAATACTATTTTAATTCTTTAACATTATAATTTGGCCAAATTATAAAAATTGATATAAAAATTTATGTTTTCAAGAACTTATTTTTATAACTATATTTATTTTTAGTAAGATATTATAAAATAATTAAATAAATTAATTATTTTATTCAATGGAAAAATTCTAAGTTAGATTATTTTTAAAATATGGCTTGTTAGTTAGACACAGTCTTTGCTTTCTTGTATTTAAGATGACGCAAGCTTTAATTTCCTTGTAACAAACTTTCACTTAAATTAGAAAAAAAAAACAACACTAGTTCCAATTGCGATATCTATGAAACTTTTGGAATTTTATTTATTTTGTAAAATTGTTTACAAGCTTATATCTTTCTATGTCAAAAATATAGTTGGTCCTTTATTGTAATTTATTATATATGTCCTTTATTGTTTTTGTTTTTGTTTATTTTTGTTTTTTTAATGAATTATATTAAATCTGGAGCCTTTTATTATTATTATTATATATATATATATATATATATATATATATATATATATATATATTGTAAGCATATATTATGTTAATGCATTATAAATATTTTTAGCACAATAAATCAGAAAATAAGGACGCGATTACTTATGTAAAAATTAGATAACTAAGTATAAAATTTTATTTCATCAGATATGGAATATTTTCAGAGTTCTATTGAAATACAGATTCTGAAATTTTCAATATTTTCGATATATTAATATTGAAATATTTATTGTCAAGATAAAGAAATTTAATTTTCTTATAATCCGTCTTTCCATTGAGGGACTTTAATCTTTTAACTTGCAAAAAATGTTATCTGTCCGGTGTTTTATAATGATAAAAAAAAATTGTCTTCATAATTTATGATAATATTTTACAGATGTATGTTTTAGAGAAGTATGATGGAGAAAGCCAGTTTACATAATATCACGATATTGTTCATATTTTCGTTTGTTAAAGTGTTCACTGAAACATTTTCAACGTAACGATAATATATGAACGAAAATTTGTTGAAAATCAAGAACGAAGTTGCTAATCATACAAATCAATAAATAAACATAGGAATATTCACAAAAAGAGCGCGAGACATGATTATTTATTCGCGGCAATTGCGACGACAATTTATGCGCATAATGGAAAGCCTTTTGTACCTGTCGCATTAAATGCCGAAGGATACAACAATTCATGCTCGAGGACATTAACGAAAAATATAGAAAGTCTGGAGTATTATCATCGACAATTCGTATACTGATCGTAATATGATTTTATTCGTCAGGTTGATGGTAAAAGAGAAAGCTATCGCTCTCCCGAAGAAATAACGAATTACAGAGAAACTAATCACACACAAAGCCTAGCAAATATTTACGAAGGCTGACGAAGAGTCTCGAGAAAAAATGACCCTTTACTCGCTCTCGTCCTTTATCACTAATTATCCAACATTCTCATTGCGGACTTTAAAGACTGGAAGGACTGGATTCCCTCTTTCTTCGTCTTGCACAGCTTGCGTTCACCCTCTCCGCGCACAAAGAGAGAACCGTAGCTACTTATACGCGCGCATGTTTATGACTACTGGCACACAACACCTACATATCTCCGACGCTCATAATGACACGTGCAACAATCCCTGCGCACATGTGTACATTTCTCTCTCTATCGCTCTCCTTATAAACAATTGGGCGAACGCGCGCATGCGTAAGCGCGATATTCTGAGAGCAAGTGCACAGCCCAATTCTCAGCCTCTCGGTGCCTCCTCGTACGCTCCTATACGGGTGCATTAGAAGTCGAGCTGAGGCGAGGCAGGGACGGCCCGAGGGCCCTTTCATGCAGATTCGCAAGCGAATACACACTCGCGTACGATTGGCTTGCTGGCGCGAGTTGGGGCTCGGTTCGGGCAGCGAACGCGCCTCGGAAAGCTACGACGAAAGGGGAAGGCGCGCCGCGCGTTTTCCTGTCGCTGCCCGCGTAGCTCCCTGGGCACAGCAGCGCGCGCGCGCGCGCGCACGCACAGGGGCCCAATAGGAGGCGCAATTTATCGAGGACGTTCCCCCTGGTGAGTCGGGAGGGCTCGCTGCCGGCTCCCGAGCCAACAGTCCTCTCTCACCTGTTGCCGGTCCGACGCACGGCGTACTTCCTCCCGAGATTTTCGCACGATTTTGAGCGCGAGGAGACGCCTAGGACGCCGGCCTTTATTTTCTGCTCGCGTAACCGCCTCGGCCGAGGGACGCGTACACCTTTTTCGCACTCGTAGCGCTCCTCGCGCCCGCCACGTCGTCTCATTTCAATACTCACCATTTATGTTGCCCTCTCCTTTCATCCTGCGCATTTTGTTGCGATCTGGAAGCCGCGCTGGGCGCATTTATGGCTCACTCCCTTGCGCTGCTTCTATCCCTTAATCGCTCCTTGCTTTATTATACTCGGATGTGCCTCATTTACCATCCAATGCATAAGCCCACTTGCTAATAATTTTTAATCTATAAATTCCCTACATTGGTACTGAAATATCCATCGTTACATCTGCTCACCTATGTACAAAAGGATATTTGCCAATATAAATACTTATATTTTACGTACTCCTCATACTCTTACGCAAACTTTACGTAATCGAACTCACGACCTTTGTAAGGTATTGAATATTTGTTAAGCACGTTAAACAAAAAAAAAAAACAAAAAAAAAAACAAAAAAAAAAACGAAAACAAAAACAAAAACAAAAACAAAACCGAAAAAAAATGTCCAATTTGTTCGTTAGCGTGCCTTTTTGTTTTATCGTAACGTTAATGTTAAGTAATGATCGGTGTGGAACGATTACGATTACTCATACCACGCGAAAATCTTATCTCGCGCGAGCATCGGTGGTCCTCCTTATAATTTTCATTCGAAGAAAGAGAGATTAAAGTTTCCAAGGTGCGTTGGCTTAACACGCCAACAGTACTACCGACAAATACACGGGCAATTGCATTAAATGTAAAAGTCCGGCTAAGTATACGCGTACCTGTCTGCTGCCGGGCGTACTTTGTCTTTTCGTTTTTCACGATATGGCGATTCGCGCGCGTCATTGTTACCTCGGCGCGCGCTTATGAGCCTTTTTTTTTTCATTGAGGATGCAGCCGCGAGAGAAAATTACGACAAGGCCAAAGTCAGTCGCGCGAAGAACACTAGAAGGAAAGAGCGAGTGGAGCTGAGCGTGCGAACAGACGATTCATTTTTGCCGATGGTCTGTATTATTTCTGCTAATGATATTCCATTGTAACAACACCATTTTCTCTTCTCATTGACCATTTAACATTGCTCTTATTTCACTCACTCAACGTCAATACATAAATTTTTCTGCTCTTTGTCTGCCTTAATATGAAAGTATTGGGAATTTACGTTATGGGCGCTTTAATAAATATGTATTTTTCCCGTTATTGTTACGTACCCGAAGCTTTGGACTTTCAATAATCAAAGCTTGACAAAATTTCGCTTATTTGGCCATTGCAAGGTTTATTGACAAACATTATTTGCGACCTAAGGCATTATTCTCTTGGGCTTTATATTTTAATTTTAATTTTCACGTAATTTGAACAATACGATAATACAAAAGTTTTCGTTATTTAATAACAAAATGTTTTTAAAACTTTTGAATAAAAGTGAAATCAATTTCAGCCATTTAGAGGATTTCGTTTTTTTGTTTTTTATTTCATTTTATATTCTGTTTAATTTAATGAGATTTACGAATAGGGTTTATGTAAAAAAAAGAAAAAAAAAAGAAAAAAAAAAAGAAAAAAACGCTCGTCCAAATAAATGATGGACAAATTTTATTTTCTTTCATTAATATCCTTAAATAACACCTACATAGCTATGATAGCTTTAATATTTAAAAGTATAAAATCTGAAATAACCAGGTTTGTTTAAGGTCTCTCGGTTTTTCTCGATTTTGCTCGGTTTTGCTCGGTTTTGCTGGTTCCACCTGTGGTATCAAATTATATAAATAACGTTTTTAAAAGAATCTGTAAAGTAATCATTAAATCGAGTTATAGTATTTATCTATAAACTGAAATTCGAGAGGACTAAATTCAAGGAATATATACTATGTTATAGGCAACAAAAAAAAAAAAAAAAAAAAAAAAAAGAAAAAAATGTATAACGAAACAAAGTATCCGTACTTGATAAGATTAATGAATAATATTTTGGTAAGCGCTTATGAGCACTATTAGCTGACTTTTTAATTTAAAATGTTTATAGGATATTGTATTGTGATTGTTTATCATTATCAAGAAATAAGTCTATCCACAAATATAATTATAAGACAATAATATGTAAATGAAATTTTCAATATTCATCAAATCAATGTTCTACATATTATTAGCACGAAAGTTTAATATTTAGATTATCTATAAAAAATTGTTAGACTTAATTGAATAAACTATATAAATGACTTGCTCATCTTAATCACATTTTTTATCAAATTTATATCAGCCGTCATGTGTTATATTTGATTTATGTTAGTGACTTCTTTATTATCTTAATAGATCATTTGTATCATATTTCGTAACATTCTCGTCGATTTTGTGTGAATTATACACAATAATGGATTAGTATTGTATTAGGATGAACGCCAAACCGTCATCCAATAAACATAATAGCTTAATTAGATTTTGCTGATTAATAATTTTTATATAAATACTTTTCTGCCAATATATAAATTTTATGAAAATTATATATGTAAATAACGTATTTATAAATGTGGCACTATTTATAGATAAATTTTATGGGCATAAATACTGTCTTTATTGAATAATATATTTATAACGTGTTATTAATTTCTCACGTTATTAAATAACCAAAAATTTTGAAAATTAATAAACGATCATTAATGTTCACAATTATTTTAATAATTACTAACCATAATGCATATAATAATTACTGCAAACGATTCAAATTGATTTATTAAATTATATCGATCTGTATTGAAATATACTGTTTATAATTTCACATTTAAGATGCAATATGTTACTATAATATTCGTATAAATTAACATTTTTCGTGTAACAATAATAAACGATATTATATATAGAATTTTTATTTTAATCGTGATTTTCTAAAAATGTGCCAACATTTATTAGAGATATTATAATTTATAATATATTAGAATACATTGCATATTGAATTGTAATGTTTTTGGCCTTTTACAGTGTAAGGATTATGGAAGAAAATTGGTTTTCATTTCTGGATTATTGTTTCGAATGTCATAATTCACGTATATTGATACATCAAAATATAGATAAAAATTCAGTATCCTAAATATTATTATTGTGCAGTTCAAGATTTAAGATAACGACATAAATATGAATATAAATGCTGTATTAGCAAAGGAATATAATATTGTTAATTAGATTGTTAAATTCTATTTAAAATTCCTCAATCTTAAAAATCACAACATTTCTCAATTGAAAAATATACACAAAAAAACAATGCAATTTTAATTAAAATATTTTAAACTGAATTTCGTGTTGTAATCACTACATTTTGAATTGTAATACAATTAAAAATTAATGAAAAAGAATAATTATTAGTTTACAACAATGACTATTAGAGAAAATATAAAGTCATTGTAATTTAAAAGTTAATCAGTTACTACGATCTGTGAGTAAATATTTTTATTAAACCGCATGTTTAATTTGATTATTGAAATTCTGGAAAATAGTAATTAACTCGGCAAGATCGTCTGATTGAATTAATACTGCAAGCTTAGTTCTCGTTTATCTTGCTCGCAATCTACTAAGATTTTCTATAAATCTTCAGCTGAATCAACTCGTAGGATTTGCTTTCGACTATTACTATCTTTATTGCGTGTACATGTAATCTCACGGGCGTTTATGCATGAGAATGTCTGTGAGAGAATGAGAGTGTGAGACAGAGAGAGAGAGAGAGAGAGAGAGAGAGAGAGAGAGAGAGAGAGAAATCGTGTAAGTTCGTATAGGATAAGGGATCCGTAAAAAAGGAGAGAAAAAAGCGAAATGGAAAGAAAAAGAAAGAAAGAAAGGGGAGGGAAGACGACTAGACAGTAGACGCTTCGAGAATTTGACAGCATGTGCTTGGCTGGAGAAACTTTAGCACACACACATACGCGCATAAGCTCATATTAGTGTCGTATACGAATGTGTAGACGAGCCCAACTTTGCACAAGTTCGCGTATATACATGTGTTCCTTTATGCATGCGTGATTGCGCATCTGTGTGAGAGCGCGCGTGCAAAAGTCACGTGATCGTACATATGGTTCGCGCGTTGCCGCTTTAAGCCGCGGACGCAACACGAACTTTACAACGTCGCTTTTTTCGTATATTTCTTCGTCTACTGCTTACGTTGCTCTTTGCCTTCTTTCTTCTCCTCTTTCTTCTCTCTGCATTACCTATAGCTTCGTTTTCTGACCTTCCCCGGTTGATAATAGTCCTTGTGCAGGAATAGAAAGGGAGAGCCGAGAGAGGCGTATGAGGAAAAATTGAGGATACTACTTTTGAATTATGTGGATGAGAAATCGTGAATCTTGTGGTATAAAAATTCTCAAAAATATGAACATTTAAGAGATAAAATTAATTAGATTTACCATTAATTTTAAATAATATACTAATTTCTATTAAAATCTCAATATTAATATATTAAAGAATACCCGTGTTATACGTTCTTAAATAAATATGACAAATAAACTAATCGGAACATCTAGTGTCCTGTACGAAATTATTAGAATATACTATTTAGAAATTGGTAATACATTATAAAAATATATAATAAAGTGAGTTTAATCGTAATTAGAATAATTGTATATTTATAATAAATTAATTATCTTGGTTAAAATTTTAAAAATATTATAATTTATATTACCAGCTATATAATAAAATAATATATTCCCAAATTTTATTTTCATTCAACGCTTAAGATGATTAGAATTTGTTGTAGGATATTAGCAAAAAATCCGCTCATTAAATTTCAAAACAATTTTTAATTTAAAATACTATCAATGCGAATTATATTAATATCAGTATATTGATAAAATTTGAGCATTAGTAATTAAATTTTAAATAGTTAACAAAATTGTCTCATACCAATAAATCATTAGTCACTTTTTTATTAAATATTTCTTTTACATTTTATAAGTAATATATTCAATTGTATAAATTTTGAAATTTTTATTATTATTTTTTTTTTATATAAATATGCAAATATTTACTGATGATTTTATTGTAAAATAAAGTTTATTTTATGATTATATTAAGTAGCTTTAATACAATCCAAATTGAAAACTTTGAAAGTAAACATATTTGAATTAAAACACAATCGTGCGATTTAATTTTATAAATATCAATGATAATTCATTTCATAATAACTCTTAGCAGTTACAAAGAACGAATAATCTTACATTATTGTAAACTAATTTACAATTATATTTTTATTATTTTCAAAAATTATTTTTCATATATTCAAAAAAAAAAAAAAAAAAAAAAAAGGGGGAAAAAATATAAAGAACTTATATAAAGTATGTGGAATAAATCCAATTCAAACGATGCATTTGTTAGATAAAATTATTTAGTAGTATAAATACTAACGAAGACGTGAATAAGTGAAAAAAATATGAATAAGGATACGAAATTTTTTCAGAAATTTATATAATTCCAATCAGAGCAACTAAAATCAAATAATTGTATTATAAATTTTACTATGAAAAACTATATCATTTTATTGTAATATTTTATATGTTTGCATAAATAATATGATATATATAATTTGAAAAATCATAATTTAATCCTAATCGTTCAGAAACGAAATATATTGCTTCTAACTAATTATAATATACATTTTTTCTATAAAACAAATAATACTAAAATTTTATAATTATTCATATTTATGTATATTAATACGGTATTATTAATATATATATATTAATACAGTATTATTAATATATATATATATATATATATATATATATATAATATAGTAATATATTGTAATAATTAATAATTTTATTATTCAAATAATTAAACTTTAATACATGAATTAACTAATTAAAATTTAAATTATCAATGGTATATACTTTCGGTGTAGTAATTATTTACATTTCTATAGAGTTTTAAAAATATATTAGTAAAAAATTCGCAAAAGTCTTAAATGGCAATGTAAAAGTTTGTTTAAGCTCAAATCGATTTTCCCAGAATTCTGTATATTCTTTTATAAATATATCCATTATTTATTTAGCTTTCTTACAGAAAGATTTCATTTTCATTTTTTTTATCATTTCATGATTTTCACTTAATGTGTTCACTTAATCTATTACGGATATAATTTATAATAACTAACCCATAAAACCATTAAATCATATATTTAACTACTTACTAGATGAATATAATTCAATGTTTAATTACTTAAAATCAAATAATATATTGATGCCGTTTCAAATGAACGGGCTAAAATTTTGTTGAATTTGTTTAATTTATTTAATTTACAAAAGCTTATTTACATAAATTTTCTATTTCTTTAATAGTTTATAATATTAAACTGAAACACTTACAATATAAATTTTTTCTTTTAATATCGATGGGTGCAGTTGTATAAAATTGAGTTCCTTTCCATTAACTCTTTAGTGAGGTAAGGTATTGTGATTATTATCATTACTACGTAAATTAATAAACGTAGCCAAAATTATAATTATAATATAACGACGGTATTTCGTATTCCCAAATCATGCATACTATTTCCAATAGCTTAATTTTTGATTTATCAAATGGTTACTATTACATTTTATTAATTTATACGTGCAAAACTTACAATTACCGAAATTATATTGATTAGCGACGTAATTATTCGCAAGTTTTTTAAAATTATATATAAATATAATACAATTGAGTTTATAGTAGAGCCTAAATTATATATAATTTTTAATCAAATTTTAATAAATTATTATAAAATTTCTATATTAAATAAATAAAAAATACAGATCTACTGCTCCAATTAAATTATGCATAATTATGTTTAATAATATACAACTAAAAATTATTATTTAAGCTGTAGTGGAATTTATGTATATGTAGTAGATCGAAGGTCCAATAACTGCATTTAATTTTAATGTATAATAAAGTTAATTAATATTTAATAGAGATTATTAAAAATAGACATGGTTATTAAAAATCGAGTAACAATTTAGTATAAAATCTATATAATGTTTTATTAAAAATTACTCATAAACTATTTAATAGGCCTATGGATTAATCTTATAATATTTACTACTAACTACTCTTAAAATCATAGAATACTAATTTTTTATGTATCTTCAGATATTCAATATATCTGCTTTCAGAAAAGGAACGTAGGAGTGAGAGAAAGAGAGAGAGACAGAGAGAGAGAGAGAGAGAGAGAGAGAGAAATAAGATGGAAGAGAGTAGATGAAAAAAGAAAAAGTAGCATAGCAAGAGAACGCGAGCGAGAGGGTTGGATGGATGGATGGATGGAGTGAGTAAGTGAGCGAGGGTGGGAAGGCGTGTGGGAGGGGGGTCGGCTCAAGGGTGGGACGGTGGATGGTCGGGTGGGAGGGATAGAAGCAAGAGAGGCTTTATGGGAGCATACTGGAGGAGAAAGAAAGAAGGAGAGCTGCCCATCAGTTTGTCTCTTTATTCGTTTTCTCTCCTTCTCCACTCTCTTTCTCCGTCGATCCTTGGGTATGATGGGGCCTCGTTCACTCGGCGGGTAGGCACACAGCACACCGCGGCGCGGGCGTCCTTTCCTCTTCCACTTTTGCCGCCGTCGCCGAGAGCGAGAGCTAAAACGCGCACCGTTTCTCGTCTCCTTTGCCTTAACCTTAAGGTTTCTCGCTTACTCGTTCGTTCGCCCGTCCTCTCTACTATCTCTCTTTCTCTCTATCTCTCGTTCTCACTCTCTCTTTCGTTCTCTTTTCTCTCTCTCTCTCTCTCTCACTCTCTCATTCTCTCTCATTCTCTCTCTCTCTCTCTCGCCCTGTATTTCTTGTTCTATCTCTCTCTCTTTCTCTCTATCTCTCTCTCTGTCTTTTTCTCTTTCTCACTCCTGTGCTCGCTCTTACTCTCGGACTCACTCTCTAACTCCCTCTCACTCTCGTTTTCGTAGACTCGAGCAGCAGGCATCGACAGGCTCGGCGTCGGCGTTATTTCCTCTCCCGGACTCGACGACACGCTCCTCTTCTCCACTGGCCTGACGGTTTTCCCTCTTTCACTACTGCAATCCCGAGTTTCCCGCGAATTTTCCAATTTCCTTCGTGCTCCCTCGTACCATCAGCTTTTTCATATTTCAAAGTTAGACTTCGGCTTTTTTAGTTTTTTTCTTTTTTATTTCCTAATAGTACAGTGTGACCTTGAATGTGAGGAAAATGCGGCGCGTGAATAGTTTTCTTATTATTGCATTTCTCGGACAGGGCTCTGTTATTATTTGGAAGATTGCCGGTAAAAATTCCAGTGTGATTCTTTTGCATTTGGTAAGTTCACTTCAATTTCATTAGACTTTGGTACTTTCATGTTTTTTCTTGCAAAAATAATCTTCTCTCTACGACTAAAATTTTTTTGACCTTTTTTTATTTGCCGCATTACTCATCGTTTCGTTAAAATAAACTCGTTTGTTCTTTATTTAAATTCATAACGTATTATTCATATACGCTTATAATTGTATGGAGAAATTTGCTAATTTTTTTTCTTAACTTGGATAAAATTTGATATTTTATATATTTGATATTTAATATTATTCGGCATTAACTTACATAATTTTAAGTCGTGAAATTTATTCACACACTATATATTTCAAAATATTTGTTATAGAAAATTTCGGATGCAAATTTTTTATATCATATTTTTATAAGATTCTTATAATTATTTATGCCTTATAAAGGGAACGCTTAATAAACTAAAATTTTTATCTCAGTTTGTAATTAATTGTAACTTTTAATTAAAAAATTTCATGATATTTAAAAAACTATTATTATCTTATAGTTAAGTAAATTTATACTGATTTGACTTCATAGTAATATTTTTTTCATTTTTTTTTACAATATTTAATAGCACTGATAAAAAGCTAATGAAAGAAACAAAGACTCAGAAAAATATGCATCACTGTATTATTTTTAGAACACTACTTCTCAATTTCTGATTCTTGGCTTTTAAAGCACTTTTTTAAGCATAAAAAGTTATAGTTTCACCACTCGGAGATTAAAAAATATAGTACAAAGTAAATAAAAGACAAACGAATGAAAATTATTTAAAATGGTAATATTTAGTTAAAAATTTATTTATACATTTCAAAATATTTTAAAATGATTAAAAATAATTAATATTTTTCTCAATTTATATTATTAAATTATCTTCAATGGAAAAAATACAATTTTTTTAAATATTTTTGAAAATCAAATTATAATTAAAAATACTAATATACTTATTACCGTTATATGTAGTTCAGAAAAATGACTTTTTAAACATATTTATTTAAATATTTAACATGCTTAAATCATTAAAATTGTGTATATATATATATATATATATATATATATATATATATATTTGCTACTTTTACTATAACTTTTACTATAATTGTGTGTGTATATATATATATATATATATATATATATATATATATATATGATATATCTTAGTCATTTTAATTCATATAACGAACATTTTGTAAATTCATATTTTCAATAATATAAACTGAATATGAAATTTAAATATAGTAATAAATAAATTATAATTATTTACAATTTTTATCATTACAGGATTATGCATAATTTTTAATTCTAACACCCTTTATTCTAACAGAATTAAAAATTTAATAAAAGTATATTAGTTTTGAAAGGAATTAAATATATTGTATATATTAATCTTTCAATGTTAAAAAAATTTTCCATTTTACTATACATAAATATTAGCATATTCAAATAATACGATATCAATCTTTCATTAATCTACTTTTGCGTAAATTATTAAATAAGAAATAAGAAAATAAAGAAATGTATTCATTATAGAATTAAATATTTCAAAACACTGTTTTGTTGAACAATTATATAGTTCAATAATTAAAATATAATTTTATTTTCAATTTTTCATGTTAGTCTATTATTTTTTTATACGATAAATAAATTTAGAATATTTTAAAATTTGATCAACTTTTAGCGCATTTAAATGCTTAAAATAAAAATAGAGTAAAATATTTGTTTTAACCCAAAAAATCTTTTAAACGAATAGATGCAAAATTGAAAAATAAAAGTAAATTAATGGAGGCAAGAGTATAAATTATATTTTGCGTGTTTATGAATTAGGAAAAATCTTGTCATGTACGTTTATATCAAATTTTTATAGATATAAAATTTATGCTCAATGTATTCGTATATAATAATAATTACCATTTAGGTTACTGAATTGTAATGTATTACAAAACTGTATTGAAATTATACGTACAGTGAAACTAGAAAATTTGCAACACAAAAATTCCCATACTATAATACGCTCCTAATGTATTATATATTTATAATATTATCCAAGCAATAAGTTTTTAATATTTTCATTGTATAGAAACTCAATATTCACATTTTTAATGTGAATTGAAAAATTTATTAAATTTTATGGGAAAAGATAAGTAATAGTTTAATGAACGAGAATAGAAATAAAAAAATAAATGATAAAGTTGTATTATAATTAATAATATAATAATGATAATAAAGGTTTCATATGTATATTATATTTTCTAGTAAATTGGCAATACTATGATCAACCACTTTATGTATATAAATTATTTTATTTTAATTCAATTATCTATATACGCGCTTCGTTTATATTAAAAAAAAAAAAAAAAAAAAAAAAAAAAATACTATTATACCAAATTTTCCTAAAGGTTTTAATAAAAAGTTTGAAGCATGTTATATATGTAAGAAAATTAATTATAATATTACGGTTAGTATATTAATTTGCAAAGTTAATTTTTAAATTATGTAGCAAATCTTTAAATATTATTAAGTAATTCTAATTGGGAAAAATGTATGAAAATAATATTTGTTTATTTCATTAATATGTCTATAAATACATTAAATACTAGATACTACTTCTACGTCATACACTTGGACATTAAATAAATAATTATTATTCAAATTAAAATTACTAGTAAAAGCTATTAAATATTAATATTATAACAATCGTAATTCTAACTTTATTAATAAAGAAGTTAATTAAGCAATTGATATTATAATTCCAAGTATATATTTTCTATATAATGTTTATATTCAGAAGAAGGTATTAATTATAATTATTAGTATTAAATAAATTTTTATTTATATTAATTTATTATTTAGTCATATTTCAAACTCAATATGAATATTATCCACAAACATTTTCGATGTACTGTTTTACTGCATTTATTATTGAGATAAAAAAAAAAAATACTATACTATATGGTGTATAGTACTAATTTAAGGTGTCCGTCTCGGCATCACTTTTTGTAAATATTTTAAAACACTTTATTTATTTAATTATTTTACGAGTAAGTGCAAGCAATTAGCAAGACAAGTCAATGAAGTGATATAATTGTAAAAACTGAATCCGAAAACAATAATTATAAAATAAATGCATGTCGAGTGATCAACATTTCCTTTTTTTTCGTCTTTCTTCCTTTCCTTTCTTTTTTCTTTTTCTTTTTTTTTCTTTCTTTTTTTATTAAATATTCAAAAAACCGAAGTACGTTTAACTTTTATAAATCTATAAATCTGAGCAAAAAGCTATCCTTCGTATCTCAAAAAGTGCGGGTAAGAATGCATTTTGAGAGAGCCGTCGTCATGAAAAGGAACGTGTATGGCCGAGCAAAGGTAGAAAAAAATCAAAAATAAAACAGAGTGAGAGAACGAGAGAGAACGAGATATATATTAAGAATTGCATTGTGCATGATCGTATTAAGCTATAGTGTACTGAGTCAAGAGACTGCAGGAAAACTCGTTTATGCTATGCGAAGACTGTGTGCGTGAGTGTGCGAGCAAGCGAGAAAGAGCCGGCGGGAGGGTGGGTGGTCAGGCGGCCGAAAGGGGGAAAGAGAGAGAGAGAGAGAGAGAGAGAGAGAGAGAGTGTGTGGAAGGGAGAGTGATAGAGAAAGAAGCGAGAGAGGGTATACCTGCCGCCAGACGCAGACGCCGGTCAAGGTCGTACGTCGTTTAACGCTCTTTTTTTGCACGTTTCGCCTTGCGTCGTCGCTCGCTTTGCCGCGTCGTGGCTTTTCTACCCGGTGTTCCCTCGAGTAATGTAACTCGTCTCGTTCTACCTCTCGAAGGGCTCGTCGATGTCCTCGAATCGAGTGTTATAAGGACGTCGCGCTGCGATTGACTGCGCTCCTTTCTATTCTTTACGACTGAATACTCTTTTTTGCTTTATTATTATTTTTTAATTTTTTTAATGGAATTTTTAACTTTTTTCATTGTATGTCTGACGATCGAAATTTAAAATGCGTACGCATGTATCATAAAATCTAATTCTTATATTGCGCTGGACTTTAATATACTTCATTCTTTGCACTTAAATAACATTAATTTGTAGACCAATTTTTTTTACCGATGTTTTAGCATTACTATTTTACTAATCGAAGACAGATACAGATTTTTTGGCATTTTTATTGTGATATAATAGAAATGCTTAAAAGTAGTTTATTAAATTATTATAATTATAGTAATATAGTTGGTTACGCATATGTCATGTACGGACAATGAAAATTTATTTATTTAAATCATATGATACTTACTTATGTTGAAATTCTACAAAAAATAAAAATAGATAAATTGCATTTAAAAATTTAAGATAATCTGCAATGAAATATATATCTGTAAAAAATATGTAATATGAATTCTCTTTACATATTTTTTAATTATACTATATATATATATATATATATTATATTTAATATATACATATAGCACAATACATATAGCTAACAAAAATAGATTTGCTTAATACAAGATCATAAAAACTTTTTTATTTTATAAAACCTTGTAAATACATTGGTTTGATTAATTTTAATTATTTAAAATAAAATATACTCAATATAAATAATATAAATGGATATATATATATATATATATATATTGTTAATAAAATATTTAAATTAAAGAAAAGGTATTTTTCGTATTTTTTATAAAGATAATAACAATGTATTTGTACATGCAAATTAAATTATTTTTATTGTCTTAATTATAATATTTTTATAATGCATTAAAAAAATATATATTCAGATAAATTTTAATTTAATATAATTAAAGTGAACTGTTTTTAAAATTTTATTTTTAAATACAGTTAATAATAATTGTAAAATTTGTCTTAAATATTCATAAAAATGAAATCGTCTGTTAATCAAAATCTACAGAAAAACCGGAGATGAAAAAAGTGAAAACAAAGAAATATAATCAGAAACGGAAAGAGATAGAACAAGACAAAGACAGCAATGAGAATTAAACATGCGTATATATATATATATATATATATATATATATATATATATATATATATATATATATATATATGTAAAAAAAAAAAAAATATAGAACAAAGTAATATAAAAGTCATGATAATTTTAAATAAAAATTTAGTATTCCCATTAGTTAAGTGTTGTTATATGTAAGATTTCAGACATTCGCAACGGTAAATTAGTAAAAGCATGGAAGAAATATTCTTTGTTTATATATATAAATATTAATAATTAAGAAAATAACATCCATTTAATCAAAGAAAAATAATTTAAATATTATGTAAAAAAGTGCCTACATTAATAGGAAAGTTAATATATTTTTTATTATGTATTTTTTGTTGATATATAATATATTTTTCTGTAATATTAATATAAAATTTATATATAAAAAAGGGAAAAATTTCTTATAATTTTTCAGATAATTCTTCTCCTTGAACTTTATATTTTTATTATTACGTTACTAATGTTTGAAGTAAAAAAAAATAATAAGCTAAGAATAGTGTTATCATTATTTAATAATTATTTTTTATACATAATTATTTTCAAAATATTAAAGTAAAATGTAAACTCAATAGAGTATCGTAAATATTATTTTCAATATTATTAGTATTCAATATTGTTGACTACTAATTTTCTATTTATTTATGTTGCAGTTAACAGTATAATGTATGATATTCTTCAAAACAATTGATTTCAAGTAATACAAAAATTATATTGCTTACATGTTACAGAAATGGAAAAATGTAATGGACACGTGTGGGTGAAAAATGGACTTCTTAGTATTAAAGCTTCTAGCGTAAGAGCTAACAAACACAGAAAATATTTATGCTTATTATTTTGCAAAATAGTCTTCAGAATATTAAAATAAAGGAATTAAAACAAGTCTCGAACTCATTCTACCTATCTTGGCTATTCTATATAGATTGACTTAAATAGAATCTTCAAATAATTAAAATACTATTTAAACAAATATATATAAAAAGTGGTATCGTAAAATATATTATTGAAATGTTATTTTCACCTTAAATCTTTAATGAATTGTGCAAAATTTTCATTTAATATTTCATTGTTACAAGCAATATTATAATTGTTAATGTAGAAAATTAATAAAAATTTTACTTTTTTAAAATCCCATTCAATGTGAGGACTGTTAAAATATTAATATTACATATGAAATATTTAAATTTACTTTACCAAATAATAGATTTATATAAATATAATTCTATATAGTATTATGACTGTATATTTAAAATTCAGTTTGTATCTACATCAATCAACCGTTGTACAATTACTTTCTATGAAGTGATGAATTAAAATTATAATTAGGACTTTAGAAACGAATAATTTTTGCATTTATTTTTACCATATATATAAATATATATATATATATATATACAATGAAAATGAAATGCACACGCGAGGACCGCAATACATTGCTTATAATGTTTTCGAAAAAGTTTATAGCATAAAAAATAGTTTAAATGACTACATCTCACTACATTTAATGCCTTTTAAACTTTAAAATGATTTAATTATTAAGGTAAATGAGGAAAGATAATACATTGAAACTTTTTCTTTTTCAAATGTATAAACACGCTTGAGTACAGATTTTTGCCCGTAGCATCGCTTTTATGTAAAAATTGATTTTGATGAATTGCGCTTTGTAAATATTCCCTTAAGTATATATTTTTTATTATTTTCAGATTTAGGAAGGAAAGGAAGCGGTTTTTCATATTATAACGCGTTAAGGTCTGGTAACTCCACCACCGTTGGCGGATTGTAACGAAGGCCAATGGGGTACGAGTTTCCTACCATTGACGCGCTGTTCATCAAATATAAAAGAATTATTCACTTGGATTGGAACTTATCACAATGAGACATTAAATTATTTGCGGATACTTTCGATACACATTTATCGAAATTGGAATATTTTATCAATTCTCATTGATTTAAACTCTTTCGAATATGTATACATTAATATTATTTGTAATCATTAATTCTATTAGAAGTATTACAACATTGTTCAATAATCTGTCTACTAATATTATCTGTTTTATTCTACTGTAAATTATATAAATTATGTAAATAAAATTCCGTACAAAAATGAAAAATTTCTTCTATCTTTTTTATGAAAAAAAAAACTTCAAAACATTTTCGATAAAATATGAAGATCGAAACAAATATATTATTGGATGTTTTTCTTGTTTTATCCTCTATCAAATTTCATTTTTAATACTTACTTTTTAATGAAATTTTATAGATATATATATATATATATATATATTATTTTTCAAAACACTTAGTTAATATAAAATTTTTATCGAATTTTCAATAAATTTTTTTACAATATCGTTTATAATATATTTTGAATAATATGAAAAAGTTTTGAATATCGTACAATTTACAATATGTACAATTTTTTTTCAACTTATATTTCATCTATTATATCAACATAAATTAGTTTTGCAAAAGCACTCATTATATATACTATACTATACATATAATAATTCATCACTCTATAAATCAATATTTAGTTACCACATTCTGTAATATTTTAATATAATTAAGAAATATTTTTATATAATTAGGTTCTGTATTATCATTCAAAGCATACTAAATAATTTGTAAAGTATAATGTGACCTTTCAGGAAGGCATTATAAATTCTGAGTGAAAAAAAGTTAAAATAAAGAAGTGTAAGATTATAAATTAGATATAAAGTGCATGAATTAATTGATATCTGTGTTTAACATACTTTTAAACGAAGATATTGAATTAAACCATATTTAAACGGTTTAATATTTTATAATGTTTTAATATTCAGAATTATCAATAAGATTGTTATTGTTTTAACGAACTTTACGTACTCAACGTATTCAAATGCTTGGATAATACGAATAAAAAGGTGAAACTGTAATAACTTTATATACTAATTACGTGAATTTCATGTTACTCGTAAAAAGCAATGAGCGTCGAAGCATTGTAAAACCATAATGACAACATGATTCACGCATTCACACATTCAATGCATTTGACTTACTGAAAGTTAATAAAGAAAAAAGTAAAAGGTATTATAGGAGTCGATGTCTTAATTAAATTTTTCAAGAAAATTCTTATCATTCATTGATTAATTATTAAACGTTTTGCATGCAAAAGCAAAAGAACGCTTTCGTGACGTATTTATCGCAAGGGATAAGATAAATAGATTTAATATTAAGATCGATAATTTAAAAAGTTCTATTGTGCGCTTATTTTATTAACTCATTTGAGTACAAGTAGTTCGAGTATTTGAATTAAGAGAATTAATATTTATACATTTATCAACAAATTGAAAATTGTTAGTAAATGTAAAAACGTAATGTAAAATTTTGGATACTTAACGCATTAATTATTAATGTAATATAAATTGTTATTCATATTTCTAAATCTGAATATAGACTATAATATATGCATTATATTTTCTTTAAAAAATGATCACATAAGCCATTTGGTTCCTGATGCTTAATCATAATATTTTTAATGCATAAAGTTTTTAATATTTTTTTAATAATTGGTAAATTAATATAATAGTAAATAACAATAATAACAATAATCATAATAACAATAACAATAACAACGATAACAACAACAACAACAATAACAATAACAATAATAATAATAATAACAACAACAACAATAATAATAATAATAATAATAATAATAATAACAATAATAATAAAAAATAATAAATAATAAATAATAAATAATAAATAATAATATAATAGTAAACTGGTTTTATTTGTAAATTGAGTGACAAAAATTTAATATGATAAAATTTTGTATTTACCTTATTTTACCGACTGTTGATAATTTATCAGATTAATTTATTCATATATTAACATAAAGTCTTTTTGCTAAGCGTATAGTAATTAAAAATTAAATTACATTTCGACAAGTCGTTTAATAATTATATTATCCAATGAAATTTTAAATAAATATTATTTATGTATCTATCTTTACCACTTTTTTAGCTTAGTTTACAATCCCCACTCCCAACTACATAACCTCGATAACTTTCACAGTTTTACTCTTGTAAAATTATAGTTAGTCTTAAAATTGCAGTATAAGCACGATCAATTCAGTGCTCTGCACTGCATTAAATAACTCGTCATATAGAATCTTATCAAAATAATACTCTTTTCGCGTCTATGCGTGCGATGTAGTTTTTCAGCGTTTTCCTGGAAATTACTTGTTGTAAAGTTGTGAAGTGTTTTGTCAGATTACTCATATGTCAGCAAAGAGACTAATGTATTATTATTTAGGTGTACGTTTAACGCGTCAAGAGAGAGTAAAGGAGTTTTTATTATACTAAATTTTACTTCATTTTTATGATGTCTTCGGTTGATCATAGAACTTTAAACTTTGTTTTTTTTGTTTTCCTGATGGTTATCAGCTCCGCCAATAGTCTTCAGAGGACCGTAAGTTTAATTTATTATAAGGGTAACAATATATTCGATGTTTTACGAAAATCGTTGACCTTGATGCTGAATTTGCCATTGTCATTATATTTGTGTTCAATTTCATATTTAAATTTTTATTTACATTACTACCGTCGGGCTACATTTAACTTTATTTTAAAATACTTTACAAGCAAAAATTCCGAAATAATTTCTTTACATTAATTATATTTTTAAATTTAATTTGGATATAATTTTTACTTCAATACTTAGGTATAATTGCTTTGTCAATAAAATCAATTCAAAACTTTACATTTTGCACCCTAGTTTATAACAGTAAATATGATAATAATCATTATCATTTTTTTTTTACTGGAATTGGAAGATTTTATTTCTTTAAATCTATATATTATTTTCATTAATATTTATTTATTAAAATATATATTAGTGCACTATTTACCCAGTTAAATTGTACACCGTAAAATTAAATGGTTTTATGTTTTATTCATAAGCTCTTCTCTTTTATACATAGGTTAATTATATATTATTTTTTGCTTCGTGTTATCTAGTTTGTTATATTTTCTCTGTATCGTGTAAAGCAGCTAGAATTGATAAGTCGAATCAGTATAAATTATTGATTTGTATTATATCCAATTGTATATATAATTTGTCTCTGCTTACATGTGATATAAATAATAGATATTTTTATTTATCATATAATATTTATTAGCTATGTATAATTCTAATTACAATTTTTAATTATAATTATAATCTGTATAATATGAAACTATAATAATTGATGAATGTATTAATTTAGTAATTTAATTAAGATTAAATTAGATAAAAATCTAATCTTTATTATTAATCAATATGAATGGAGGAAAAACACATTAATTATTAGTTTCCAGTAAAAGCTGTAATTTTTTCATAATTTATAATGCGTGAAAGTTATAATATAATATTATTTATAATCTCGTATTCAACTATATGTAATTGATATTCATTATAAATATAAGATTAAGACATATTGCTAAATATAATAAATTATGGATATAAATTATTTATTTTTTGGCCCATCTGTATATTTATTATTATTTATCATGACTTAGCAAAGATGTCGTTATGTATTATTTAAAAAACTGAAATTCTAAAATACAATTGAAAAGCATTAAATTCTGTCATAATTTAGCATAAAAATCTTTGTCAATAAATTTTTTATAATGCACATTATATAAAAATTTGAATTAATATTATTGTGATTTACAGCTCAATTATGCATTTAACGAAGATTGTAAAGAACTTTGTAAAAATACAAATGTAAGACTTGCCCATGTGACAGCCATCGGACCAAATGATACACTACATTATTTATGGGACTTCACAAAAAATCCTTCTATATTAATCGCTGTTACATCTCCTGCAGCTAAACTTGTGATTGATTGGCATAAGTACATAATGAGAATTCCAAACTCATTAAATTTTACTGAAAAGCCAATTTATATATTTGGTGTTTCAATAGAAAGGGTAAGAATAATAATTTCATAATAATTTAACTCTGAATAGATTTTTACTAATGATTATTGATCGATTATCATAAGTAATAATTTTAAACTAAATGAATTTGTATTATTTAAAAAATAAAATATTTAATTCAGAATACATATTTCAATGTTTTATGACTACTAATTAGAAGTATACTAATAAATTTGACAATAAATACTTGTAGTATGATTTTATATATTTAAAGGCTCAATGTTGTTTAAAATATTTTTGTATAAAATACTGTTTCAATAATTATTAAATATAGTCAAAGATCCTTTATAAATATTAAAAAGAAAACAATTTAAAATGTATATTTTAATTTTTCATAAAATTTATCAATGATTTTTTAATAGCTACTTGAATTTAATGATATCAATGATAAAGCAAGAATCGACGAAGCTACTGATAAAAACATCAAGGAACTAAAATTTGAAAATTTTGAATGGCATTATAAAAATATAACCAGTAAAGACAATTTTGTTGAATTATATATGAAAGCTTCTAAATATCACAATCCTGAAACTAATGAAAGAAGACATGGAATTATTAAGTTTTTAGTAAGTTTAATTATAAATTTTATAAGACAATTAATCTGTGAGTAGTCATTAATACATTTTCGTATTTAACAACCTACTTTTTTTGCTAGATGCATGGATTTGGCACTTTGAATCATTCTCGTATTACACCGTGTATGTTGCACTCTGAAAATGCTACGCAAATTGATATTACACTAGAAAATATAGAAACGGAGAGAAGTTTTTCGAAAAGTCGATTCGCATTTGAATTATTAATTGTAAGTGATAATGATCCAAACACATTGCTCGAAGTCAATACAAAGAGAAAATTAGATGATGAGTTTACACCCGGTATCTTTGAGGTATATTATGATATCAAATAAGATCTATATTAAATTTCATACCATTAATATATTAATATTAATATACTTATTCAGTAAATTGTTAATTTGATATTTGTGTTGCTTCGCAGATTCTGGAACTATCTACACCAGTAATATATAAAAAATCAGCATATTTACAGTGGAGACCCGTTTCTTATATTAAACCAGATCGAGATGTCACAAATTCAAGCAGCACTGTATTTTATCCAATTAAAAATGCTACAACTGATATTTATTTTAGTAATACAAATTTACTGTATATGTATTATGGAGAAAACATGTTTAACATTCTTGTCCAAAGGATGAATATATCATTAGGTGGTAAGGGAGATAATGTTTATAAGGAAACGCAATATGCTACATGGTAAGGAAGTATTATTTTCACGAGTAATATGATTAAAACTGTAACTCTGTTTAATGTTTTTTGTAGGACATTTATTGTTGGATATGGATTCCCACCAGAAGAACGATTCTCTAATATAGTTATTATGATTATTTCTATTGGCGTTGGTCTTCCATTATTAATACTAATTATGTCAGGAATATACGTATGCGTGCGGCGAAGACCGAAACAACCAAGTGATGAATTTACCCATCACCGATAGAAAAGAATAATTTTATTTTAATATTTAAAACGTAATCCAAACATTCACATTGCACGCCCTACGAGATTAATTATGTAAACATCTTGCAATGTAGTTATGTTGAAAAATTAAGTGGTTTTCTGTAGATATTTTAAATAGTTTTTCAATAATTTTACAAAAAATGGTTACATTTATAAATTCTTTTTGAGAATAAAATTGTATCTTTTTAGAAATAAAAATAGGGTATAAAAGATCTATTTATCTATTTATCTGTATTAAAAACTGTTTGAATTATTGATAGAAAACTGTTGTTAATGAAAAAAATTATTAAAAAATTTGTTAATTGAATAAGAAAAATATTTATGTTTTTTTTATAGATTAATATTGTATTTATACAATCACATATAGTGTCTTGATTCCACGTCTGAATTTATTTAAATTTGTATTCGATTAAATCAAAATACGATATTAAACTATATATATTTTTGAAAAATATTACTTTTTAAAGGTATCACATTTTCTTAAGAATCTTTGCAATGTTCAGATAATTATATCAATATATCTATATTTTTATCACTCAATATATTTCTATACAAAAGAAGAAACGATTGTTATATTTTTAGTAATATAAAATGGATATATGTACAAAATCAATAAGATTGGATCAAATTTGATTAGCATTTGATCCGAACAAATAATTACATAAACTTTGAATTTTAACGATAATTATAAAATCAAATAGAATCTGTGATTATTTTTATTTATTGCAATTATCAATTTAGATTTGAAGTAAAAATACTTCGTGGTAATATCTAACGAAATAAAGGTAATGCACATATTTTACATGTGCTAAGTTATGAAGAAAAACAGAAATCTGAAATAAATTTGCTGTTTTTAAGTTGACATTCTTAACAGACTTTTAAATTAAGTTAATTTTATATTAATTAAATTCGATACTGGTAATGTAAAATCACTATTCGAACTAAACTTGAAATATTCACTTGCATTGATTGTTAAGGTTTTTTCAAAGTTTATTGTACCGAATGTAAAAGTTTAAATGCACACATTTTTAAACATATTGAAAACACAAATTATATTACTTTACATAAGTAAAGTATTATATAGTAATATAGTGCCTTATTATAATATTAGTATATTAATAAGTCTTTTTAATTTCCTATCGTAGTTTAAGTCATGCAAACATTCTTAATAGGTATTAAAAAAAAAAAAAAAAATATATATATATATATATATATATATATATATATATATATATATATTATATGTCAATGTAAATTTTTTCATAAATCAAAGAATAAACCAAAAAGTTTTTATAAAGAAATATCATTTTAATTTTTCGAAATTTTATATAAAATATTTACTAATATTTTATTATAATATGACTACGTATTCATCATTATGCCATAAAATAAGTTTATAGGAAGATAAAGAAAAATATTTAATTGCAATTACTTAGAATATGATTAATTAATTAAATAATTTTATAACATATGCATTAAAGTATCAAGTTACATGTTTCTCAAGCAATAAACAAATAACAAACTTATGAACTTATGTTTCATGATAAAGAAAGAAATTTTCATTGAAAAATATTTTTATATATTGAAATAAACTAATAAGAGAATGAATTATATGAACACCATGTAATATAAAAAAACTCTAATTACCTTTGTGTATCACACTATAGAATCTTTTTACGAAGAAACTTTGATAATGATAGATTGATTGAAATAAATAAATTGAATAAAATAAATGTCATTATTTATTTCTCTAATGTTAAAATATATTTTGTTCTTATTAATGATAAATTTATTAAATAAAATTTATTGTAAAAAATTTGTGAACAAAAAATTTGAAAAATCAATTTGAACCATAGACTACAAATAAAACATTATTGTAGAATCTTTAAAATAACTGTGATTAAATTTTTTTTAAAAATTGTAGAACAAAAATTTTGACGAAAGAAGTTCAACAGATTGGAATAATATTTACAATTAAAGAATTATAGGTAATTATATTAGAACGTTGAAATTCTATTTATTTAGTCTTTGTTCTCTATAAAAATATGTAAATTATACGTTGTCGGTGTTTTTTCGTTGTTATATTTCATTTAAATTGCACTACTAATTTAAACTATTTTTAATACTCTAATGAGTTTAAAAGGATTTTTATGGTTTTTGAAATTATCTTTCGAGTGTCTTTTATTGTTGACTAAATTTACTCACTCATTAAAATTTCTTAAATAACAAATTTTTTTAACCGAAATTTGTTTAATAAATCATAATCTATATAAACATTTTGCAATAATATTTTGAACATTTTATTGAGATTTTTTGTATGATTTTATGTACTGAATATTTCAAATGAAAGAAAAATAAATAATATTTTAAGCATTATATTTTATTTTAAATGACTTTAGAATGATTAAAATTTAGTGACGCGTATTGAATATGCTGCATCGCCTATTACTTGTGTTTATGTTTTTCTTAAAAACAAAATCCTTATCCACTCGAGCAGATTTTATCGACGATTCACGTACACAGCCACATTAACTGACACAAGATTATTCGTTGACGGAAAAATATATTTATATAATTTAGATTTTTAATATATATATATATATATATATATATATGGCTCCGGTATAATCAAATTTAACGTATGTTGGAAAGATCAATTATTAAGTCGATCAAAATTAATAATAAATTAAAATAAAAAAATTGCGAACTTCTCAACATTGATGAAAACTAATAGAGGCACAAGGCAAATGGTAGGCAGATAAGTATGTAGACGAAGAGAACATCATGAAGCCTAAGATAAATAAGGGTCTAATTAACTATACATCCGCTTAAAATTTATGTATTATAATCTTAGTATATTAATAATATCGTGTATAACAAAGCGGTAACAACTTGTTAATTTTTAACTATTACGATAATAATTATTTATTTTATAATTACAATAATCAATATAAGGGTCGTTTTAACTAATTTAAGTAACAAATCAATTTTTCTCTTTTGTATTAATACCTCGACAATCGAGTATATAAATCCTTTACCAGAATAATTTTTTATTCTTTATAATTTGTTTCTTCGTTTTTACCGTTTTTCATTGCAACTTATATCACGCTTCAAGAAATAATACGCATTATCCAAATCCTTTCGTTTTCACACATCTTTTTTAAATTATAATTGTTTCTCTCACTCCCACTTTTTTGTTACTTCATATTATTTTCGTTTGTTTTTTTTTTGTGTTTAACAACGCTTGTCATTCGCTTAGATATTTCTTTTTTACTCCCTCATCCTTACATATCGTGAATTTCGTCGCTTTTCGTATCACCTGATTCTTTAGTAATAAATAACAATGATAAAATAGTATTAATTAATTTTAATATTGTGCAACCGACTCATTTCACTCTTGATTTGTTATTGATTTTGAAACGAAAGATTTTGATTTTTAAATCTCTTCAAATATTTTTTAGACTTGTGATGCATATAGATTTTGATATTTAATAAAAACATTTAATATAATATGAAATTTATAACCATTTTTAGATTTTTACACCAACTATCATCAGGGAAGGCAGTTTTTATATATTCTATAAGTACCCGATTAAAATTTGGATTTTAATTTATTCAAACAATACATTCAACATTCATGAATAATTTGATTAATCATATCACATAAATATTAATTCGATATTTTCATAAAAAATAATTACATATCGATTAATTAATTATTTAAATTTATATTTAACCGGTATTTCAAATTACGTAATTACAACGTAATAGAGGGGCGCGATAATGAACGCTACACATTAATTTATTGGAATTAACGATTCATCATTTGCGATATTAATTTTTGATCTGCATTATTAAGATTGTATAAAAAAGTGTTTATAAAAGCATTAGGACATGACTTTAGCGGTGAAAATTAAATATGAAAATTTTTATATTATAGTATTATTATATATCCTTAAATGACTTTTTAAGTAATTACACAACAAATCTTTATTAGTTCATTTTATTGTGAAAACATTATCTAAATCTTTATAATTTCTCTCTAAATAATTTTCAAATTTGCATTAATATTTTTGATAAATTTTTCACGATAATTTAAGTACTTTAATGAAAAATGCCAATTTGTGTTTAAATTAGAAAAATTGTATTAAATATTAAAAAAATTAAATAAGATAAAAATAAAAATAATTTTAATTATAAAAATTTGATGTTCTTATATTTTTACATCACAAATCTATTTTTAAACTTCAAATCGTCGATTATTTTTTATATATTTTATTTTGTTTTTTTGTTTTTGTTTTGAATTTTACTTGTTAAATTCATAAAAATAAATGAAACAAAATTAATTTTCTCTCTCTAACACTTCGATTTTCTGATGCTGCGTTACATTTATTTTATTGTTTTTACTTTTATTAAATGACAAATAATGAATAATTCAAGAATTGTTTGCATAACGATTCAATTGCTGACTTCATTTGTATTCATTTGCTTAAAATTTTTAGCTATGTATCCGTGACCCATGGCAGTTGCTTTTTCATTATACTGGCCGAGAGGCTTTAGTTGACGTTAATTTTGGTTTTTATTTTCTTTATATTTTTCATTTTCTTTCATGAAAGTATTCATTGTTGCTGCTGGTTTAGCTTCTCACTTTATGATAGTTTTTACTAGCGTATTTTTATTATCGCATGAGTTAAAATAACGTTTTAGAGAACCTTCAGAAAGATATTTGTCTAGTAAGCCCGCAGATTTTTTTTTTTTTTTTTTTTTTTTTTTAAATATAATTCCTTTCTGACTTTGCTTATACTCTGTTAAGGTCATGATTTGGAGTATTTAGTTATTTTTTAGTCTTTGAGAAAAAATTTTTCTATCATCCTCGTAATTTTTCTTCTGTAAATGTACACGTCTTGTTTGCCTTACGTATTTTTTTTTTTTTTTCTTACAATAATATTGTTAATTTGGGGCGAAGAGAGTGAGAGAAAATTTTCGCACCTTTTAATTATAATTTTCATTGTTGCTTATGTTTTTAAAATTCGAGAACTTCGGAATTTCTAGGTCATTCGAGATGATTACAATTGGGGAAGTTTCAAAATGACGCTTTCAATGTCACTTGTGAAATTCCAAAGTTTCGGATTTTTATGTTTTCGAATTCCACGAGCTCGGAACAATAGGGTACATTGACAAAATTGAATTGAAGGGAAAATTGCCTTTAAAGACAAATAAACCACAAAAATCCATGTCTAACGCTAATCGAGGAGATGAAAAAGAAAAATCGAAGAGAGAATTAAGAAAACGCATTAAAAAGGTTTGGATGAGACCTCTGTAATGCGCTATTTTAAAAGTCCCTAGGATTTCTCCTCAATAAAGCCTGAAAGTCAATGTAACTTACTGTACGAAGAATTTGTTTTACTGATACATGATCGTAACGACGAAATTCATGTAGACATAATCTCTAATTTATGCGTACAAGTTATTTCTGCTCGAGCTAAACCGAACGAGTTAGTGCACGATTAATAATGAAAATCATAAAGAAAATTAAGAAAATCGCGAGCAATTGAGGTTTTAAATTTCAATTGTTAGCGAATATGAGCAAATATCACAAATAAACGTACAATTATGATAATTATGTGCTCAGATCTCTATTGCTTACAAATATATAGTAAATATAATAAGTGTAGTGAATATCGAACCTTAAAAAAATATTTGTGCAATTGATTCTTTGTTATTATCACTATTATTTCATTATCTTCTCTCATTCTTTAGTTTTGTTCTCTCCGTTTTCATTCTCTTTATAATTATATTTATAATTTTCTTACGTGCGAAATATTTGTTAAAATCTTAATATCATTCAATAATTGTTTATGCACTTTACTTAATCTTTTTTCGTACTCCTTTGTTTACAAAGGCGCGCAATACAACCGGGACGGCAAACAGACTGAGATATAGTTTAGCGCATCTTGATGGATATTTGTAAAATAAAATAAAATGTAACGAAGAATTTAACTTTAATAATAATAATAATAATAACAACAACAACAACAACAACAACAACAACAACAACAACAACAACAACAACAACAACAACAACAACAACAACAACAACAACAACAACAACAACAATAATAATAATAATAATAATAATAATAATAATAATAATAATAATAATAATAATAAAAGCGAATAATATATTGCTATTATGTTAGAAATTATTGTTTAATTTTGTTCTATTACACTCGTTCTACTATAATAGTAGGCTAATGTTTTATAATCTGATATTACTTTTCATTACTTACATTTAAAGCTCTTAATCGATATTTTTTACAAAATTAAAAATTTTTATCTTTACCTTTTATCACATTGCTAACTTCATATTACCGTAACTTGTCCAAAATCATATGTGGCTTTTACATGTTTATTTTCTAAAATTATCTTCATTTTTGTCAAGTTAACGCAAAGCAATTGCATTTATAATTAATGTATTTACAAATAATATATGTTATAAAATCTATCTAGTAAGAATTCAAAAAATCCTTTTCATATTCATATAATTTTCTAACAGCAATATACTGAATATTAAAATATAAAATAAAATTAATTATTCATAATCATTAAAAAGAAAAAATGTATTGCTAAAATAAGATAAAATGTGAAAGCTATTACTAACTTATAATAAATATTTTAATTGACAAGAATATTTTAAGATAGCTTCAATGGAATTCCAGAATAATAAGAATTTTCACGGCATCCATAACGAATATATGATTAAATATAAATAATTTATCGTGCATTAACTCGTTAAACAGAAAACCCGAGGGAACATAGCCCATTTCATTATTTTCTAAGCACATGCATACGTTTTAATATGTAGGGCGATTTTCATGATTGCTCGCACTCTCTTTATCTCTTTATAATAACGCAGTATTATATCGCTGTTTCTCTCGCTCTCTGTTTTCCTTTCATGTATTTATTTTATTTTATATTTTTTATTCATTAAGACGCGTAAGTGTAAAGCTTATTTGCTGTGAATTTGTATCAATAATAACAAAATAAAGCACTTAGCTCGCTGCAAAACTCCAAAGTGCAAATTACTCCCAATATTTATCTTTCTTTCATTCTCTCTCTCTCTCTCTATCTCTCTCTATCTCTTTCTCTCTATCTCTCTCTCTCTCTCTTTCTCTCTTTCTCTCTTTCTCTCTTTCTCTCTTTCTCTCTTTCTCTCTTACTCTCTCACTCTCTCACTCTCTCGCTCCTGCTCTTTCAGTCACTCGTATTTCCGGGTGTGCATTCATACAAATCGTTTGACATCAATAAGTATTATGCATTATCGCATTGATTTTCATTATTTTTATTTCTATGCTGCTTTCACACCAAAATTTGCAAAATTTTCTCTGTATATAGTACGTGTCGTGTCGCGCAAATATTTCTTATAGAGAAACGAGAAAATACGATTTATAAGCGTCTTTCATCTTATTATTTTCATATATATATATATATATATATATATATATATATATATATATATATGTATATGTACGTTTTAAACTGCTTAGACGTGTGTATTTACGTGAACACTTGCTTTCTCGCGCATCCAAAACAGTTACCATTACGCAGAGCCAAAATCGCATTTCTTATTTATTTATAATAATTCAGTATATCTTTTTATTTTGTTCTTTTTTAATTTACTTTTTTTTGTTTATAATCATCTTATTTCTCTCGAGTAAAAAGTACGTTCATTAGATTGTACAAATGTACGTGTGCGATTCATAAGCAGCGAAGATGCAAATCGAATTAATTTTTAATTCTTATATCCTTTTACATAATATGTACAGAAATTTTCATGGTGAAAAATGAGTCTAGGTGATACGCGGTAATTTCTCTCTTTCTATGGCTGACAAATGACTTATAATCCGTTTATTTTGTTTTGTCATCATATATTATATTTCCATTTTTATATTTTTTCTGTCCACACTTTTTCGATTTTTAGTATAGAATGTGTAATATAAGTGAGCGTGCTTATTAATTTTTCCGCTCTCATGAACCTTACAACACTTACATGTATTTACTTTGAAGATTTTTATTCTTCTTTAGCTATGCGTGAATTTATTTATCATGTATCTTTTACGAATATTCCTATTTTTTTTACACGCAATTACATATTTAATAATTTATTTCACACGAAATTTCGAGAATGGTCGTTCTGTGTACGTGCATCTGTATACGTCTATTTATTTAATTGCACGACTGTGTGCAAATGCTTTTTTCTGTCTCTCTCTCTCTGTGTGTCTCTCTCTCTCTCTCTCTCTCTCTCTCTCTCTCTCTCTCTTTCGCCTTGTATGCATACATGGAGTATATGTGGATTTGTCTTATTCATTCTGTATGCGACCATGTTGGTGCGTGTACATATATGGACATGTAGAAAAGAGCATTTTTACTTATCAATTCTCAGTCTATAGTGGAAGTGACTGGAACGATAAGAATACAGCATTTTTGTAACTACTTGCATATGTTTGGACAGATTTTAAATACAATATCTGTATTAGACAATTTCCATATAATTGCGCACAATGTGTATATGTGTTAGCTTGTTTTTATCTTTTTTAACGTTTATATGTTTTCGCGCACGCACATTTTATCTACTATTGTACGCAATACATTTCGGATATAGAACGAAGAAACGACGGCGACGACGGCAATTTTTACTTTCTGCATAATGTGCCTTAGGATCAGAAGATATTTATGATTTTGAATAAAGATACAGGCTTTAATTGTATAATTATTAATTTTTCCGCAATGACGATAGTTTTATCAACAGTAGAATGTTTCATAGTATAACAAAATACATGATATTCATAAATGTTTTATTATACAATGTAAATGTAAATTTTTATTCCATACTGAAATTTTGTATAGTTTGATAAGTTACGCAAACTTTATTTTAATAACATATCATATTATAATGTTTTCAATTATTAAGCAGAAGCTTATTAATAGAATTTTTAATGTTGTTAGCTTTATTATCCCATTTACATTAATAAAAGCTCTAATAGTTAACAACAATAACAAAATATTATTGAAATGGAAAATAAGATTATTATTTAAAAAATTACACTCATTAATTCAAAATTATGTACATAAAATAAACATAATGTATTGAATAATGTATTCAATATTATTTAAATATGAGAAAGGAAGAGAGAGAGTTTTTTTTTTTTAATTAAAGTCTCTTGTACACTGGAGTAAGAAGAGTTAAATTACCCTTATCATTTTTCATTTTATATTCTTTTATTACTTTTTTTGCACTTTCATGTAAATATTAATTATATAACTTTGTATATGAGATGAAAAAAATTCGTTGAATCATTGATTTGCTTTTATCTATTATAATTACTTATTATTAGAAAAAATAAATATAAAAACTTGAATAATCGATTATTCTTACTAATTTTTTTTTTTATTGTTATTCTATATTTAATATTAAAAGTTTTTATTTGCTTTCAATTATTAAATAAATTCCTTGACTTCGACATTATCGAAAGAAATAAATTGCCTATTTCAATTATAGAAATAAATTGTTAAAAATTTAAATAATTATGATATAAAAATTACATAGTATACATTAATAATATTTATATGCATAATAGTCTTAATATATATAATTGTAAAATGACTTATATTTTCTTATTTCAGTTAAAATTTTAAGTTTATATGTATTAACATAAAGAGATCTTTATGTAAATTATAAATTTACATGTTTCTGTAGCAATGAAAGTTTTGTTAGATTATTTATAACAGTATTTTAATTGAGCGAGTTCATAGTGTTTACTAAAATATCTAAGATTTAAAGTAGTATAAAGTTAAAATAATGTACAAAATTCTTATCTAGTTTGTTAGAAATTGTAATTTTATCATTTAGCGATTGGATGTTCAAGGGATAGCATTATAACCTAATATAAATAAAATTTACTATTAATACAAAATGAATTAAATGAAAATTATAACATCATTTCGCTGGTGATTTGATAATTTTTAAAATAATTTTTAATGGCATATATGACTTGCAATTCTGTCAATAACAATGTTATATTAATATATATATATATATATATATATATATATCAGCTAGAATATAGTAATAAACGTTCTATCATTCGAGTCCTTTTTATACGTATGGATTTATCGAAAAAGAGTTTCAAATGCATTATAATTAATGTATATTACATTTTAGACTTTCTGCATAAATTATCGACTTAACAAATTAGAATTTTCAATATTATCGAATAACAATTAAGAAATTATTATACCATTATTTTAGTAATTATCAATATTTTGAAATTACCATGGAGAAAGAAGTATTTTCAACTTCTATTAAAATTGTAATGTGCGTTAAATTAATGATAGAAATAGTTATTTTAAAAAAAATCACGATTTATATTTAATACATAATAAAATTTTATTTATTTAGGCTTCAATACTTTATTGATCCCTTAGTAAATGCTGTGGCATAATTTAGACTTATTACTGATTTGCTCTTTGACATTATTTTTTTTTATTTCATGATCATTTTTTCAATTGTAAAGGCAACTTGTTGAAGAATTTCTTAAATTTTATAATTAAGAGTAAGGCTGCGATACGTTATATAATAGAATAGTGGTTATTAAAATGGATTTTGTCTTAGCAAAAAAGACTTTTGATTAAGTTTACAACAAACGATTCGCCAAAATTATGAAACCTGTTATTGTATTACAATGTCTTTTCACTTCGCGTACTTTATTAAGTATTTTATCAAGTTTTTATAATTTTTTACACAATCTGATGTCTTAGAATTGGTGTAATATAATAGTAGTTTATTATTATTATTATTATTATTTAATTATAATTGTTAATTGTTATTGGACTGAAGGAAACCGATATTTTACAACTAGCATAGAAAAACATTTCTTTATTAAGTCGAAATTCGATAATAGGCAATTACTATTAAAATTGTCGCATCGGTTCTTTCTTTCCATTTGCTTTAATTTTTTACATTTCATAAGCATACTTTGATATTTATAGTATTAGAGGTCATGTTACATACAGTAATTTTAGAAAAATTGTATGTATCTGATTATAGTAATAGTAATATTATCATTACATAACTCTAGTACATTTATAATTTAGCAAATTCTTTAACTAATTTATGCGTTTGCTTTTCATGTAGATGTAATTTGATCATGTAGTTAATGTTAAAAAAAATATTGTATCGTATTTAGTAGAAAGATATAGTCAGTTTATATGGAACCGCTCATGTGATTTATTTCTACAAAATTGTTCGTAAACTCTGCAAAAATCTAAAAAAATTTATTATATCAAGTGTTTGAAAAACTCTAGTACGTCAAAGAAAATAAAAATATTATACGTCAAAAGCAAAACATAGAAGTGGATCATATTTTTCAAAATCTCGTACTCTTTCATTGTAGAATTTACGTTTGAAAAACAGTCCCATAATAAAAACTTCTTACATTTATTATAAATACGTGTTAGGACAGTCTTCTATCGCGCAAGCAACATGATTTGACTTCCATATAATACTATCCTTACAACGATGTATACCCAACGAATATTATTTTATTTCAAATATTCTCCCTCCCTTCCTCTCTCTCTCTCTCTCTCTCTCTCTCTCTCTCTCTCTTCCCCTTTGCGCCATTGAACTCTTCCTTCAAGCTCCTTTCAATCCTCGTCAGCGTCATACACCACAGTTTTCATCGTCGTCGTCGTCGTCTCTCTCTCTCTCTCTCTCTCTCTCTCTCTCTCTCTCTCTTCCCCTTTGCGCCATTAAAAGCTGATCTCCCTTCGTCCCCCTCGGCACTCGTACCCCGTCAAGATCTGAGTTAACGCGCAACGGCATGATAATTATGTCGAATGATTGCCTCAGCCAACTGCCGTGGCTCCATCAGCATCCGCGTCGTCGCGAGGAGCAGCCACGTCGTTGTTGTCCGTCGTCGTCGTCGTGTCCATTCATCAGACGTCCGCGGTGCGCGAGGTGACGCTCGGCGATCGACTGTGTATGACCACCCGGTGCCCGTTCTTGGTGACGAAACCGTCGCTCTCGACGAGGACTGCCGTCTGCATGACGACGCCGTCGCCCTCGTGCCCGGCCTCGGGCTCCGCCTCCCTTTCCCTCTCCCTCTCCCTCTCCCTCTCCCTCTCCCTGTCAACGACCCCGTCCCCGTCCCCGTCCCCGTCCCCATCGGCGTCGTGGCTCTGATCGGCCCCGTCGAGGTCACTGTCGCCGTGCCTCTGCTGCTTATGCTTGCGCCAGGCGTTCTGTATGAGTCTCGCGCAGTATTCCTCGCGCTGCCGCCATAATGTCGAGGAGACCGGCTCGTAGCCGACTTCGCCCGGTCGCGTCTGTACCTCCGCGAGCTCGCCGGTCTCCTCGATTGCATTGCCCTTTCGTGCGAAAAAGTCTTTGGTGAGAGCATCGAGGATATCCACGCAAAACATAAGGTCCCCCTTACATATGGGAATATCCATCGACACAATCTTGTATTTGTTAGGCTTGTGAATTTGCAGCGGCGGCTCGAGGACATCGAGAAAATCTGAGAGCTGATCGTAGCGTATGTATTGGGTGCCGTCTGGGTCGAACTGCTGCCATATTTCGTAATACATGTCATAGTCGTCGTCGGTGAGACCTTCTTGGACGTCCTCAGTGGCTTGCGAATAATTCTCGAGAATGACCGCAATGTACATGTTGATGACGATCAGGAAACTGATAACGAGATAGGAGAGTAAGTAGGCTATGCCAATGGTCGAGGAGCCGCAATTACCCGGGTAGCCGATCTCGTTATTCGGCTCCTGGCAGTCCTCTTCGTTAATTATGCCGTCGAGGACGCCATCCCATCCGGCCGACGTCGACATCTGTAAAAATACAAATTATTTTTCAATAACCTGACGCCGGCAAATCATAATTTCATTATACCTCGCAATCTCAATGGCATTTGAGATTTTCTATCATATTATAATATTATGAGATATTATACGCTGAAACTCAATACAGTTGCTTCTATTTACGGCTTATATTTATTCATAATTTTATGCTGCATTATAATCTATATGCCTTCAGTTACATATTATTATTCTGCACACGCGATCACACGATAATTCGTGTTGTCGATTTAACATAAAATGCCATTATCCGATAAATCTTTCTCATTTAAATTACGCAATTCGAATAATTCACTATCCATTTTATTAGGCATTTATGATAGACTATTTGTTATTTACAATCCCGAATATTATTAAAAGAAGTAAAATTCATCCTATGTTTCTACAAACCGTGCGATGATAGGGAATTTAGTAACATTTCGATAAACATGCAGTTACATAATGTCGGCCTCCCATATGCCAAAAACGTAATGGCAATTATAATTAATAACAATGCGCATCGCAATTGCTCGTTCGAAACTTCAAAGTACACAATTATAACGAAGTCAAAGCAATACAATGCCGAGTAAATATTGCGCAATATATTCCGAAATATTCGAGGCATTTTGCATAAATTTGATGAGAATTTAGACAACAAATAGAGTTTGCACGCTGTCAGTGAGCAGAATTTGCTCAAACGTTAAAATTAAGGGCTGCGTAACTTACTTGAAAAAGCAGTATCATCGACTGGCCAAAGGTCTTGAAGTTATAAACATCGTCAAGACCGCTTTTGTCCTTTACGTGCATGAAAAAGGACATGCCAAATATTGCAAAGATAAACATGACCAAGAACAGCAGCAGACAAATATTGAATAGCGCTGGCAAGGACATCGCCAATGCGAAGAGAAGAGTTCTTATACCCTTGGCACCTTTCACGAGACGCAGAACACGGCCAACCTTAGCCACACGTACTACCCTGAGAAGTGTCGGTGACACAAAGTACTTCTCAATTATGTCACTCAGCACCAGACCTATGCGTTTTCAAAAAAAAAAAACAAGGCTTATTATTATGGATTTTTATGGCATTTATTGATTTTAGCGAAAGGGAAATAATGTCTAAAAGCATTTGTTCATAGATGCAGATCTGTTTCTCTAACTTGCAATCTCTTTCGGTTGAGCATTCACTTACGCGGCTTTGAAAATTTTGTACTTCATATTCTTCAAAGATTTATAAATATGGGTAATACAATTACAAGGATATTCTTACATTTTATTAATAATTACGTGTATTTTTTAAATATTTCTATTTTAGATTTTTTAGTACTTTTATCAAAATTATATCAAAATTTTGTTTCAAATTCATATCATGTGCACATAGCAAGCATAATTCATTATATTTACAGTTTTGAAAAAAAAGCAAGTAATATATGTTTAATCTCGATCTAGAATACTAAATTAGCACATATATGTATATATATATATATCGATAATATACTTAGACGAACAACTCTTACGATATTAATTTTCAATGAATTTGAAATTACGATAAATTTAATGTAGTTTCTTCATCCTTTAAATAGAAAAGGACTAAAGAAATTAAAAAATATGTTTAACATTTATTAGAAAAGTTTGAGCTAATTTTTTTAAACCTACAGATCATAGAAAATTTTAAATTTAACATTTTATATTAATGTGACAAGTCAGTAAATACTCTAAAATAATATAGAAATTTTGAATATTCCTTGTATTGTGATCTATATCGTAATAATTTTCGTTTGAATTTGTGTTTGAAACTATACTCTATCGTTATTATTATTATATATATTTAAAAATTTTAATAAAAAATCATGAATTTTATTACACTTAAAAAAAAATTATTTTTTTACATATTATTTTTACATAAATAATATTTCATTTAAATATAAAACAAATTAATATTTTTTTTGTTATTCGAATATACAACCGTAAGAGATTCCATGCGATGGTAGAGCGTAACGTATTTCTTTATTGCTTTAACTTGATATAAGAGATTAAAAGTCATTACAGAGTAAAAAAGATTTAAGTTACATGTAATATACAAAATTAAAATATAATTTAGAAAATGTAGAATAAGTGAACTTAAATATGAGTTAGGAACTGCCATTACAAATATAAATATTAAATTTTCATAAAAGAATATACTTATGTAGATTTGCTTGAATGAACTAATTTCAGTAAATATATAAATGTATGAAAAATTTTATAATAATATTGATAATATTGAAAGTAATAAGAAATAGTAAATATAGATAGTTATTGTATTAATATAATAAAGAAACTTATTATTTTTACAAAGCTATTCATAATATCTGTTATATTTATATTTATTACTATAATAAAAAAAATTCTCTCTGCTGAAATAATCATTATAACGATTCGCTTTACCATTGCCATTTAATAACTAGAGTATGGGATTTTTTTGTAAAATATTTCCCTATCGTCATGCAGATGTTACGATGCACTACAATCTACGGTTATAAGTAGATTAATAAATTTTTAAACCGAATTTATATTATGATGTTGTATTGTTAGAATATATTATGTTTTAATTCAAAATTAATAGCATTCAATTGAAGTCAGTATCGAGTATATTTACGTTTTTCAATATATATATATATATATATATATATATATATATGGAAAAAGTACTTTTTGCTTGTGTGAGTTTATATAAAGTTTAGCTCTAAGAACTAAAACGTGCATTATATAACTACTTGGATTGTTTTTTTTTTTTTTTTTTTTTTTTTTTTTTTTTTTTTTTTTCAAAAAATTTACACGTCATTATATAACCGAAAATGTGATTTTTTAATTAAGAAATATATATTAAGAATATGTGTTTAAGAAAGTAATTAATTTGAATTATTTAAAAAAAAAACTATAAAATAATAACCATACAATAATCAACTAATATAATTCCTCGGTTGGGACTACATCTAAAAACTAATTCTAATAAAAAAGTTATAATTTCAAAGTTAGAAAAGTATTAGTAAAAGTTTTAAGTAAAATATCTACTCCTAGAGGAGATGATTGAAATACCTTACATCTCGACCTTACTTGACTTATTTCCTACCTATTTTACCTACATTGTTGAAATATTTGTTATTCTCGTACAGTCAGCTCGTACGTGTACTCGATGCGAGAACCAAACAAACAACTTTTGAATACTACAAACAACCACAATTTATACTTAAAGGCAAAATACTAATGAACTAAAATTGAATAATCGAATACAATATGTATATATATATATATATATATATATATGAAATTTGTTCAAAGAATAAAATTAAAAATCATTTAAAAAATTACAAACAATAGCTGAAGTTTAATCGATAGATTTCAATATTCTAAAATTTATTATGAAAATTAATTATTATGACTTTTTATGCAATTTCACAAATGAAATATTCAATAAATTCATTATCTTAATTCCAAGTCTATATAGATTTTAAGAATCATTAAATCATGTTTTATAAAAATAAAAATTAAGGAACAATTTAATATTGTATAAAGTTTATTTTGAAACTATAATATTAACATGAGAGACATATTGTACAAAATGATTGAAATTGTAAAATAAAACGATAAAAAATTATAAAAATTAATCCCTTAACGCGTCAATAAAACAAAGATAAATATTTTTTTCGCGAGTATAAATTGGACTTTGAGCTTATGTTCTGTTTAATCCATTACTCGACTGATTCTTAATTTTTCAACTTCAAATTTTTATCGTGGCTTTATAACAGCATTAATAACGATTATAATAGTAACTGCTCAAAATATATAAATATATGTAGACACTACATGCGGGTATACGTTATTTGCATAATTTATTTTCACTTCTTCTTAAATACTTATATATAAATTTCAATAGTTCATCCGTAATAGAATAGAAATCAAATTTAAAAAAAAAAATTCAATGCGTTTTATAGTTTCTTCGAATTGCGACAGTTAAAGGATTAAGTTAAAATTTAAATAAAATTATTAATTTAAATCTATCATAATGAAACAAAATAGTGGGGGGGGGGGAGATTCTCGCAACATGAATACACGCACGATTCTCGTCGTTATATTACGAGTTTTTCTGACTGATAGAGACTTACAACTACTTATAAGACTGCGTACGGTCAGCTTGTCAATTATCAACTAAAAGTCTGTCCTTCAACTTGGTCTAAT